>NC_034188.2:2081145-2188645 GCF_002021735.2 Oncorhynchus kisutch
GGAGCGGTCACCTGGTATAGTAGCGGAGCAGTCACCTGAGTAGCGGAACGGTCACCTGGTATAGTAGCGGAGCGGTCATCTGGGTATAGTAGCGGAGCGGTCATCCGAGTAGCGGAGCAGTCATCTGGGTATAGTAGCGGAGCGGTCATCTGAGTAGCGGAGCAGTCATCTGGGTATGTAGCGAGCAGTCATCTGGGTATAGTAGCGGAGCGGTCATCTGGGTATAAGTAACGAACGGACGGAACGGTTACCTGGGTATAGTAGCGGAAGCGGTCACCTGGGTATAGTTGCAGAGCGGTCACCTGGTTATAGTAGCGGAGCGGTCACCTGAGTAGCGGAGCGGGTCACCTGGGTATAGTAGCGGAGCGTCATCTGGGTATAGTAGCGGAGCGGTCACCTGGGTATAGTAGCGGAGCGGTCATCTGGGTATAGTATCGGAACGGTCACCTGGGTATAGTAGCGGAGCGGTCATCTGGGTATAGTCGCGGAGCTGTCATCCGGGTATAGTAGCGGAGCGGTCATCTGGGTATAATAGCGGAGCGGTCACTTGGTATAGTAGCGGAGCGTTCCATCTGGGTATAGTAGCGGAACGGTCACCTGGGTATAGTAGCGGAGCGGTCACCTGGTATAGTATGGAGTGGCCACCTGGGTATAGTAGCGGAGCGGTCATCTGGTATAGTAGCGGAGCGTCATCTGGTATAGTCGCAGAGCGGTCAACCTGGGTATTGTAGCAGAGCGGTCATCTGGGTATAGTAGGAGCAGTCATCTGGGTATAGTAGTGGGCGCGGTCATCTGGGTATAGTAGCGGAGGGTCACCTGAGTAGCGGAGCGGTCACCTGGGTATAGTAGCGGAGGTGTCATCTGGGTATAGTAGGGGAGCGGTCTGGGTATAGTAGCGGAGCGGTCATCTGGGTATAGTACCGGAGCAGTCACCTGGGTAGCAGAGCGGTCATCTGGGTATAGTAGCGGAGCGGTCATCTGAGTAGCGGAGCAGTCATCTGGGTATAGTAGCGGAGCGGTCATCTGAGTAGCGGAGCATCATCTGGTATAGTAGCGGAGCGGTCATCTGAGTAGCGGAGCAGTCATCTGGGTATAGTAGCGGAGCGGTCATCTGGGTATAGTAGCGGAAGCGGTTACCTGGGTATAGTAGCGGAAGCGGTCCCTGGGTATAGTTGCAGAGCGGTCCATCCGGTATAGTAGCGAGCGGTCACCTGAGTAGCGGAGCGGTCACCTGGGTATAGTACGGAGCGGTCACTGGTCTTAGCGGAGCGGTCACCTGGGTATAGTAGCGGAGCGGTCCATGGTTAGTATCGGAACGGTCACCTGGGTATAGTAGCGGAGCGGTCATCTGTGGTATAGTCGCGAGCTTGTCATCCGGGTATAGTAGCGGAGCGGTCATCTGGGTAGAGTAGCGGAGCGGTCATCTGGGTATTACGGAGCGGTCATCTGGGTATATAGCAGTCATCTGGTTAGCATGGAGCGGTCACCTGGGTATAGTAGCGGACGCGGTCACCTGTGTATAGTTGCGGAGCGGACATCTGGGTATAGTAGCGGAGCGGTCACCTGAGTAGCGAGCGGTCACCTGGGTATAGTAGCGGAGCGGTCATCTGGGTATAATAGCAGAGCGGTCACCTGGTATAGTAGCGTGGTGGGGAGTTAGTGCGGAGCGGTCATCTGGGTATAGTATCGGAACGGTCACCTGGGTTAGTAGCGGAGCGGTCACCTGGGTATAGTAGCGGAGCGGCCACTGGTATAGTAGCGGAGCGGTCATCTGGTTTAGAGTACGGAGCGGTCATCTGGGTTATAGTAGCGGAGCGGTCACCCGTTTATTGTAGCAGAGCGGTCATCTGGTATAGTAGGGGAGCGGTCATCTGGGTATAGTAGCGGACGGTCCCTGAGTAACGGAGCGGTCACCTGGGTATAGTAGCAGCGGTCATCTGGTATGTAGCGGAGGTGTCATCTGTATAGATGGAGCGGTCATCTGGGTATAGTAGCGGAGCGGTCACTCTGAGTAGCTGAGCAGTCATCTGGGTATAGTAGGGGAGCGGTCATCTGGGTATAGTAGCGGAAGTGGTTACCTGGGTATAGTAGCGGAAGCGGTCACCTGGGTATAGTTGCAGAGCGGTCACCTGGGTATAGTTGCAGAGCGGTCATCTGGGTATAGTAGCCGGAAGCGGTCACCTGAGTAGCAGAGCGGTCACCCGGGTATAGTAGCGGAGCGGTCATCTGGGTATAGTAGCGGAGCGGTCACCTGGGTATAGTAGCGGAGCGGTCATCTGGTATAGTATCGGAACGGTCACCTGGGTATAGTAGCGGAGCGGTCATCTGGTATAGTCGCGGAGTTGTCATCCGGGTATAGTAGCGGAGCGGTAATCTGGGTATAGTAGCGGAGCGGTCATCTGGGTATAGTAGCGGAGCGGTCATCTGGGTAGCGGAGCAGTCATCTGGGTATAGCAGTGGAGCGGTCACCTGGGTATAGTAGCGGAAGCGGTCACCTGGGTATAGTTGCGGAGCGGACATCTGGGTATAGTAGCGGAGCGGTCACCTGAGTAGCGGAGCGGTCACCTGGGTATACTAGCGGAGCGGTCATCTGGGTATAATAGCAGAGCGGTCACCTGGGTATAGTAGAGGAGCGGTCATCTGGGTATAGTAGCGGAACGGTCACCTGGGTATAGTAGCGGAGCGGTCACCTGGGTATAGTAGCGGAGCGGCCACCTGGGTATAGTAGCGGAGCGGTCATCTGGGTTTAGTAGCGGAGCGGTCATCTGAGTAGCGGAGCAGTCATCTGGGTATAGTAGCGGAGCGGTCATCTGGGTATAGTAGCGGAGCGGTCATCTGAGTAGTGGAGCAGTCATCTGGGTATAGTAGCGGAGCGGTCAGATGACCGCTCCGCAACTACACCCAGGTGACCGCTTCCGCTACTATACCCAGGTGACCGCTCCGCTACTATACCCAGATGACCGCTCCGCTACTATACCCAGATGACTGCTCCGCTACTCAGATGACCGCTCCGCTACTATACCCAGCGGTCACCTGGGTATAGTTTGCGGAGCGGTCATCTGGGTATAGTAGCGGAGCGTTCACCTGAGTAGGGGAGCGGTCACCTGGGTATAGTATCGGAGCGGTCATCTGAGTAGCGGAGCAGTCATCTGGGTATAGTAGCGGAGCGGTCATCTGGGTATAGTAGCGGAGCGGTCACCTGGGTATAGTAGAGGAAGCGGTCACCTGGGTATAGTAGAGGAAGCGGTCACCTGGGTATAGTTGCGGAGCGGTCATCTGGGTATAGTAGCGGAGCGGTCATCTGGGTATAGTACCGGAGCAGTCACCTGGGTAGCGGAGCGGTCATCTGGGTATAGTAGCGGAGCGGTCATCTGAGTAGCGGAGCAGTCATCTGGGTATAGTAGCGGAGCGGTCATCTGGGTATAGTAGCGGAGCGGTCACCTGGGTATAGTAGCGGAAGCGGTCACCTGGGTGTAGTTGCGGAGCGGTCATCTGACCGCTCCGCTACTATACCCAGATGACTGCTCCGCTACTCAGATGACCGCTCCGCTACTATACCCAGCGGTCACCTGGGTATAGTTGCGGAGCGGTCACCTGGGTATAGTAGCGGAGCGGTCATCTGAGTAGCGGAGCAGTCATCTGGGTATAGTAGCGGAGCGGTCATCTGGGTATAGTAACGGAGCGGTCACCTGGGTATAGTAGAGGAAGCGGTCACCTGGGTATAGTAGAGGAAGCGGTCACCTGGATATAGTTGCGGAGCGGTCATCTGGGTATAGTAGCGGAGCGGTCATCTGGGTATAGTACCGGAGCAGTCACCTGGGTAGCGGAGCGGTCATCTGGGTATAGTAGCGGAGCGGTCATCTGAGTAGCGGAGCAGTCATCCGGGTATAGTAGCGGAGCGGTCATCTGGGTATAGTAGCGGAGCGGTCATCTGGGTATAGTAGCGGAAGCGGTCACCTGGGTATAGTTGCAGAGCGGTCATCTGGGTATAGTAGCGGAGCAGTCATCTGGGTATAGTAGCGGAGCGGTCATCTGAGTAGCGGAGCAGTCATCTGGGTATAGTAGCGGAGCGGTCATCTGGGTATAGTAGCGGAGCGGTCACCTGGGTATAGTAGCGGAAGCGGTCACCTGGGTATAGTTGCAGAGCGGTCATCTGGGTTTAGTAGCGGAGCGGTCAGCTGAGTAGCGGGAGCGGTCACCTGGGTATAGTAGCGGAACGGTCATCTGGGTATAGTAGCGGAGCGGTCACCTGGGTATAGTAGCGGAGCGGTCATCTGGGTATAGTAGCGGAACGGTCACCTGGGTATAGTAGCGGAGCGGTCACCTGGGTATAGTAGCGGAGCGGCCACCTGGGTATAGTAGCGGAGCGGTCATCTGGGTATAGTAGCGGAGCGGTCACCTGGGTATAGTAGCGGAGCGGTCACCTGGGTATAGTAGCGGAGCGGTCACCTGGGTATAGTAGCGGAGCGGTCATCTGGTTATAGTAGCGGAGCGGTCATCTGGGTATAGTAGCGGAGCGTTCACTTGAGTAGGGGAGCGGTCACCTGGGTATAGTAGCGGAGCGGTCATCTGAGTAGCGGAGCAGTCATCTGGGTATAGTAGCGGAGCGGTCACCTGGGTATAGTAGAGGAAGCGGTCACCTGGGTATAGTTGCGAAGCAGTCATCTGGGTATAGTAGCGGAGCGGTCATCTGGGTATAGTACCGGAGCAGTCACCTGGGTAGCGGAGCGGTCATCTGGGTATAGTAGCGGAGCGGTCATCTGAGTAGCGGAGCAGTCATCTGGGTATAGTAGCGGAGCGGTCATCTGGGTATAGTAGCGGAGCGGTCACCTGGGTATAGTAGCGGAAGCGGTCACCTGGGTATAGTTGCAGAGCGGTCATCTGGGTATAGTAGCGGAGCGGTCATCTGGGTATAGTAGCGGAGCGGTCATCTGAGTAGCGGAGCAGTCATCTGGGTATAGTAGCGGAGCGGTCATCTGAGTAGCGGAGCAGTCATCTGGGTATAGTAGCGGAGCGGTCCATCTGGGTACAGTAGCGGAGCGGTCACCTGGGTATAGTAGCGGAAGCGGTCACCTGGGTATAGTTGCAGAGCGGTCATCTGGGTATAGTAGCGGAGCGGTCAGCTGAGTAGCGGAGCGGTCACCTGGGTATAGTAGCGCAGCGGTCATCTGGGTATAGTAGCGGAACGGTCATCTGGGTATAGTAGCGGAGCGGTCACCTGGGTATAGTAGCGGAGCGGTCATCTGGGTATAGTAGCGGAACGGTCACCTGGGTATAGTAGCGGAGCGGTCACCTGGGTATAGTAGCGGAGCGGCCACCTGGGTATAGTAGCGGAGCGGTCATCTGGGTATAGTAGCGGAGCGGTCACCTGGGTATAGTAGCGGAGCAGTCACCTGAGTAGCGGAGCGGTCACCTGGGTATAGTAGCGGAGCGGTCATCTGGGTATAGTAGCGGAGCGGTCATCCGAGTAGCGGAGCAGTCATCTGGGTATAGTAGCGGAGCGGTCATCTGAGTAGCGGAGCAGTCATCTGGGTATAGTAGCGGAGCGGTCATCTGGGTATAGTAGCGGAAGCGGTCACCTGGGTATAGTTGCGGAGTGGACATCTGGGTATAGTAGCGGAGCAGTCACCTGAGTAGCGGAGCGGTCACCTGGGTATAGTAGCGGAGCGGTCATCTGGGTATAATAGCAGAGCGGTCATCTGGGTATAATAGCAGAGCGGTCACCTGGGTATAGTAGCGGAGCGGTCATCTGGGTATAGTAGCGGAACGGTCACCTGGGTATAGTAGCGGAGCGGTCACCTGGGTATAGTAGCGGAGCGGCCACCTGGGTATAGTAGCGGAGCGGTCATCTGGGTTTAGTAGCGGAGCGGTCATCTGGGTATAGTAGCGGAGCGGTCACCTGGGTATTGTAGCAGAGCGGTCATCTGGGTATAGTAGGGGAGCAGTCATCTGGGTATAGTAGTGGAGCGGTCATCTGGGTATGGTAGCGGAGGGGTCACCTGAGTAGCGGAGCGGTCACCTGGGTATAGTAGCGGAGCGGTCATCTGGGTATAGTAGCGGAGGTTGTCATCTGGGTATAGTAGGGGAGCGGTCATCTGGGTATAGTAGCGGAGCGGTCATCTGGGTATAGTACCGGAGCAGTCACCTGGGTAGCGGAGCGGTCATCTGGGTATAGTAGCGGAGCGGTCATCTGAGTAGCGGAGCAGTCATCTGGGTATAGTAGCGGAGCGTCATCTGAGTAGCGGAGCAGTCATCTGGTATAGTAGCGGAGCGGTCATCTGGGTATAGTAGCGGAGCGGTCACCTGGGTATAGTAGCGGAAGCGGTCACCTGGGTATGTTGCAGAGCGGTCATCTGGGTATAAGTAGCGGAGCGGTCACCCGAGTAGCGGAGCGGTCACCTGGGTATAGTAGCGAGCGGTCATCTGGGTATAGTAGCGGAACGGTCATCTGGGTATAGTAGCGGAGCGGTCACCTGGTATAGTAGCGGAGCGGGCATCTGGGGTATAGTTTGCGGAGCGGTATAGTAGCGGAGCGGTCATCTGGGTATAGTAGCGGAGCGGTCATCTGGGTATAGTAGCGGAGCAGTCACCTGGGTAGCGGAGCGGTCATCTGGGTATAGTAGCGGAGCGGTCACCTGGGTATAGTAGCGGAGCGGTCACCTGGGTATAGTAGCGGAGCGGTCACCTGGGTATAGTAGCGGAGCGGTCATCTGGGTATAGTAGCGGAGCGGTCATCTGGGTATAGTAGCGGAGCGTTCACTTGAGTAGGGGAGCGGTCACCTGGGTATAGTAGCGGAGCGGTCATCTGAGTAGCGGAGCAGTCATCTGGGTATAGTAGCGGAGCGGTCACCTGGGTATAGTAGAGGAAGCGGTCACCTGGGTATAGTTGCGAAGCGGTCATCTGGGTATAGTAGCGGAGCGGTCATCTGGGTATAGTACCGGAGCAGTCACCTGGGTAGCGGAGCGGTCATCTGGGTATAGTAGCGGAGCGGTCATCTGAGTAGCGGAGCAGTCATCTGGGTATAGTAGCGGAGCGGTCATCTGGGTATAGTAGCGGAGCGGTCCACCTGGGTATAGTAGCGGAAGCGGTCACCTGGGTATAGTTGCAGAGCGGTCATCTGGGTATAGTAGCGGAGCGGTCATCTGGGTATAGTAGCGGAGCGGTCATCTGAGTAGCGGAGCAGTCATCTGGGTATAGTAGCGGAGCGGTCATCTGAGTAGCGGAGCAGTCATCTGGGTATAGTAGCGGAGCGGTCATCTGGGTACAGTAGCGGAGCGCGTCACCTGGGTATAGTAGCGGAAGCGGTCACCTGGGTATAGTTGCAGAGCGGTCATCTGGGTATAGTAGCGGAAGCGGTCAGCTGAAGTAGCGGAGCGGTCCACCTGGGTATAGTAGCGCAGCGGTCATCTGGGTATAGTAGCGGAACGGTCATCTGGGTATAGTAGCGGAGCGGTCACCTGGGTATAGTAGCGGAGCGGTCATCTGGTATAGTAGCGAACGGTCACCTGGGATGTAGCGCGACGGTCACCTGGGTATAGTAGCGGAGCGGTCACCTGGGTATAGTAGCGGAGCGGTCATCTGGGTATAGTAGCGGAGCGGTCACCTGGGTATAGTAGCGGAGCAGTCACCTGAGTAGCGGAGCGGTCACCTGGGTATAGTAGCGGAGCGGTCATCTGGGTATAGTAGCGGAGCGGTCATCCGAGTAGCGGAGCAGTCATCTGGGTATAGTAGCGGAGCGGTCATCTGAGTAGCGGAGCAGTCATCTGGGTATAGTAGCGGAGCGGTCATCTGGGTATAGTAGCGGAGCGGTCACCTGGGTATAGTTGCGGAGCGGACATCTGGGTATAGTAGCGGAGCGGTCACCTGAGTAGCGGAGCGGTCACCTGGGTATAGTAGCGGAGCGGTCATCTGGGTATAGTAGCGGAGCGGTCATCTGGGTATAGTAGCGGAGCGGTCACCTGGGTATAGTAGCGGAGCGGTCATCTGGGTATAGTAGCGGAGCGGTCACCTGGGTATAGTAGAGCGGAGCGGCCACCTGGGTATAGTAGCGGAGCGGTCATCTGGGTTTAGTAGCGGGCGGTCATCTGGGTATAGTAGCGGAGCGGTCACCTGGGTATTGTAGCAGAGCGGTCATCTGGGTATAGTAGGGAGCAGTCATCTGGGTATAGTAGTGGAGCCGGTCATCTGGGTATGGTAGCGGAGGGGTCACCTGAGTTAGCGGAGCGGTCACCTGGGTATAGTAGCGGAGCGGTCATCTGGGTTATAGTAGCGGAGGTGTCATCTGGGTATAGTAGGGGAGCGGTCATCTGGGTATGTAGCGGAGCGGTCATCTGGGTATAGTACCGGAGCAGTCACCTGGGTAGCGGAGCGGTCATCTGGGTATAGTAGCGGAGCGGTCATCTGAGTAGCGGAGCAGTTCATCTGGGTATAGTAGCGGAGCGGTCATCTGAGTAGCGGAGCAGTCATCTGGGTATAGTAGCGGAGCGGTCATCTGGGTATAGTAGCGGAGCGGTCACCTGGGTTATAGTAGCGGAAGCGGTCACCTGGGTATAGTTGCAGAGCGGTCATCTGGGTATAGTAGCGGAGCGGTCACCCGAGTAGCGGAGCGGTCACCTGGGTATAGTAGCGGAGCGGTCATCTGGGTATAGTAGCGGAACGGTCATCTGGGTATAGTAGCGGAGCGGTCACCTGGGTATAGTAGCGGAGCGGTCATCTGGGTATAGTTGCGAGCGGTCATCTGGGTATAGTAGCGGAGGCGGTCATCTGGGTATAGTACCGGAGCAGTCACCTGGGTAGCGGAGCGGTCATCTGGGTATAGTAGCGGAGCGGTCATCTGAGTAGCGGAGCAGTCATCTGGGTATAGTAGCGGAGCGGTCATCTGGGTATAGTAGCGGAGCGGTCACCTGGGTATAGTAGCGGAAGCGGTCACCTGGGTGTAGTTGCGGAGCGGTCATCTGACCGCTCCGCTACTAACCCAGATGACTGCTCCGCTACTCAGATGACCGCTCCGCTACTATACCCAGCGGTCACCTGGGTATAGTTGCGGAGCGGTCACCTGGGTATAGTAGCGGAGCGGTCATCTGAGTAGCGGAGCAGTCATCTGGGTATAGTAGCGGAGCGGTCATCTGGGTATAGTAACGGAGCGGTCACCTGGGTATAGTAGAGGAAGCGGTCACCTGGGTATAGTAGAGGAAGCGGTCACCTGGGTATAGTTGCGGAGCGGTCATCTGGGTATAGTAGCGGAGCGGTCATCTGGGTATAGTACCGGAGCAGTCACCTGGGTAGCGGAGCGGTCATCTGGGTATAGTAGCGGAGCGGTCATCTGAGTAGCGGAGCAGTCATCCGGGTATAGTAGCGGAGCGGTCATCTGGGTATAGTAGCGGAGCGGTCATCTGGGTATAGTAGCGGAAGCGGTCACCTGGGTATAGTTGCAGAGCGGTCATCTGGTATAGTAGCGGAGCAGTCATCTGGGTTAGTAGCGGAGCGTCATCTGAGGTAGCGGAGCAGTCATCTGGGTATAGTAGCGGAGCGGTCATCTGGGTATAGTAGCGGAGCGGTCACCTGGGTATAGTAGCGGAAGCGGTCACCTGGGTATAGTTGCAGAGCGGTCATCTGGGTTTAGTAGCCGGAGCGGTCAGCTGAGTAGCGGAGCGGTCACCTGGGTATAGTAGCGGAACGGTCATCTGGGTATAGTAGCGGAGCGGTCACCTGGGTATAGTAGCGGAAGCGCCATCTGGGTATAGTAGCGGAACGGTCACCTGGGTATAGTAGCGGAGCGGTCACCTGGTATAGTAGCGGAGCGGCCACCTGGTATAGTAGCGGAGCGGTCATCTGGGTATAGTAGCGGAGCGGTCACCTGGGTATAGTAGCGGAGCGGTCACCTGGGTATAGTAGCGGAGCGGTCACCTGGGTATAGTAGCGGAGCGGTCATCTGGTTATAGTAGCGGAGCGGTCATCTGGGTATAGTAGCGGAGCGTTCCACTGATAGGGGAGCGGTCACCTGGGTATAGTAGCGGAGCGGTCATCTGAGTAGCGGAGCAGTCATCTGGGTATAGTAGCGGAGCGGTCACCTGGGTATAGTAGAGGAAGCGGTCACCTGGGTATAGTTGCGAAGCGGTCATCTGGGTATAGTAGCGGAGCGGTCATCTGGGTATAGTACCGGAGCAGTCACCTGGGTAGCGGAGCGGTCATCTGGGTATAGTAGCGGAGCGGTCATCTGAGTAGCGGAGCAGTCATCTGGGTATAGTAGCGGAGCGGTCATCTGGGTATAGTAGCGGAGCGGTCACCTGGGTATAGTAGCGGAAGCGGTCACCTGGGTATAGTTGCAGAGCGGTCATCTGGGTATAGTAGCGGAGCGGTCATCTGGGTATAGTAGCGGAGCGGTCATCTGAGTAGCGGAGCAGTCATCTGGGTATAGTAGCGGAGCGGTCATCTGAGTAGCGGAGCAGTCATCTGGGTATAGTAGCGGAGCGGTCATCTGGTACAGTAGCGGAGCGGTCACCTGGGTTATAGCGGAAGCGGTCACCTGGGTATAGTTGCAGAGCGGTCATCTGGGTATAGTAGCGGAGCGGTCAGCTGAGTAGCGGAGCGGTCACCTGGGTATAGTAGCGGAGCGGTCATCTGGGTATAGTAGCGGAGCGGTCATCCGAGTAGCGGAGCAGTCATCTGGGTATAGTAGCGGAGCGGTCATCTGAGTAGCGGAGCAGTCATCTGGGTATAGTAGCGGAGCGGTCATCTGGGTATAGTAGCGGAAGCGGTCACCTGGGTATAGTTGCGGAGTGGACATCTGGGTATAGTAGCGGAGCAGTCACCTGAGTAGCGGAGCGGTCACCTGGGTATAGTAGCGGAGCGGTCATCTGGGTATAATAGCAGAGCGGTCATCTGGGTATAATAGCAGAGCGGTCACCTGGGTATAGTAGCGGAGCGGTCATCTGGGTATAGTAGCGGAACGGTCACCTGGGTATAGTAGCGGAGCGGTCACCTGGGTATAGTAGCGGAGCGGCCACCTGGGTATAGTAGCGGAGCGGTCATCTGGGTTTAGTAGCGGAGCGGTCATCTGGGTATAGTAGCGGAGCGGTCACCTGGGTATTGTAGCAGAGCGGTCATCTGGGTATAGTAGGGGAGCAGTCATCTGGGTATAGTAGTGGAGCGGTCATCTGGGTATAGTAGCGGAGGGGTCACCTGAGTAGCGGAGCGGTCCACCTGGGTATAGTAGCGGAGCGGTCATCTGGGTATAGTAGCGGAGGTGTCATCTGGGTATAGTAGGGGAGCGGTCATCTGGGTATAGTAGCGGAGCGGTCATCTGGGTATAGTACCGGAGCAGTCACCTGGGTAGCGGAGCGGTCATCTGGGTATAGTAGCGGAGCGGTCATCTGAGTAGCGGAGCAGTCATCTGGGTATAGTAGCGGAGCGGTCATCTGAGTAGCGGAGCAGTCATCTGGGTATAGTAGCGGAGCGGTCATCTGGGTATAGTAGCGGAGCGGTCACCTGGGTATAGTAGCGGAAGCGGTCACCTGGGTATAGTTGCAGAGCGGTCATCTGGGTATAGTAGCGGAGCGGTCACCCGAGTAGCGGAGCGGTCACCTGGGTATAGTAGCGGAGCGGTCATCTGGGTATAGTAGCGGAACGGTCATCTGGGTATAGTAGCGGAGCGGTCACCTGGGTATAGTAGCGGAGCGGTCATCTGGGTATAGTAGCGGAACGGTCACCTGGGTATAGTAGCGGAGCGGTCACCTGGGTATAGTAGCGGAGCGGCCACCTGGGTATAGTAGCGGAACGGTCACCTGGGTATAGTAGCGGAGCGGTCACCTGGGTATAGTAGCGGAGCGGCCACCTGGGTATAGTAGCGGAGCGGTCATCTGGGTTTAGTAGCGGAGCGGTCATCTGGGTATAGTAGAGGAGCGGTCACCTGGGTATTGTAGCAGAGCGGTCATCTGGGTATAGTAGGGGAGCAGTCATCTGGGTATAGTAGTGGAGCGGTCATCTGGGTATAGTTAGCGGAGGGGTCACCTGAGTAGCGGAGCGGTCACCTGGGTTATAGTAGCGGAGCGGTCATCTGGGTATAGTAGCGGGAGGTGTCATCTGGGTATAGTAGGGGAGCGGTCATCTGGGTATAGTAGCGGAGCGGTCATCTGGGTATCGTACCGGAGCAGTCACCTGGGTAGCGGAGCGGTCATCTGGGTAAGTAGCGGAGCGGTCATCTGAGTAGCGGAGCAGTCATCTGGGTATAGTAGCGGAGCGGTCATCTGCGTAGCGGAGCAGTCATCTGGGTTATAGTAGCGGAGCGGTCATCTGGGTTATAGTACCGGAGCGGTCACCTGGGGTTATAGTAGCGGAAGCGGTCACCTGGGTATAGTTGCAGAGCGGTCATCTGGGTATAGTAGCGGAGCGGTCACCTGAGTAGCGGAAGCGGTCACCTGGGTATAGTAGCGGAGCGGTCATCTGGGTATAGTAGCGGAACGGTCATCCTGGGTATAGTAGCGGAGCGGTCACCTGGGTATAGTAGAGGAGCGCGTCATCTGGGTATAGTAGCGGAACGGTCCACCTGGGTATAGTAGCGGAGCGGTCACCTGGGTTATAGTAGCGGAGCGGCCACCTGGTTATAGTAGCGGAGCAGCGGTTCATTCTGGGTATAGTAGCGGAGCGGTCACCTGGTTATAGTAGCGGAGCGGTCACCTGGGTATAGTAGCGGAGCGGTCACCTGGTTATAGTAGCGGAGCGGTCATCTGGTTATAGTAGCGGAGCGGTCACCTGGGTATTGTAGCGGAGCGGTCATCTGGGTATAGTAGGGGAGCGGTCCACCTGGGTATAGTAGCGGAGCAGTCACCTGAGTAGCGGAACGGTCACCTGGGTATAGTAGCAGAGCGGTCATCTGGGTATATAGTAGCGGAGCGGTCATCCCGAGTAGCGGAGCAGTCCTCTGGGTATAGTAGCGGAGCGGTCATCTGAGTAGCGGCGAGCAGTCATCTGGGTATTAGTAGCGGAGCGGTCATCTGGGTATAGTAGCGGAGCGGTCATCTGGGTATATTAGCGGAGCGGTCACCCGGGTATTGTAGCGGGGCGGTCATCTGGGTATAGTAGGGGAGCGGTCATCTGGGTATAGTAGCGGAGCGGTCAACCTGAGTAGCGGAGCAGTCACCTGGTATAGTAGCGGAGCGGTCATCTGGGTATAGTAGCGGAGCGGTCATCTGGGTATAATAGCGGAGCGGTCATCTGGGTATAGTAGCGGAGCGGTCATCTGGGTATAGTAGCGGAGCGGTCATCTGAGTAGCGGAGCAGTCATCTGGGTATAGTAGCGGAGCGGTCATCTGGGTATAGTAGCGGAGCGGTCACCTGGGTATAGTACAGGAAGCGGTCACCTGGGTATAGTAGAGGAAGCGGTCACCTGGGTATAGTTGCGGAGCGGTCATCTGGGTATAGTAGCGGAGCGGTCATCTGGGTATAGTACCGGAGCAGTCACCTGGGTAGCGGAGCAGTCATCTGGGTATAGTAGCGGAGCGGTCATCTGAGTAGCGGAGCAGTCATCTGGGTATAGTAGCGGAGCGGTCATCTGGGTATAGTAGCGGAGCGGTCACCTGGGTATAGTAGCGGAAGCGGTCACCTGGGTATAGTTGCAGAGCGGTCATCTGGGTATAGTAGCGGAGCGGTCATCTGGTATAGTAGCGGAGCGGTCATCTGAGTAGCGGAGCAGTCATCTGGGTATTAGTAGGCGGAGCGGTCATCTGAGTAGCGGAGGCAGTCATCTGGGTATAGTAGCGGAGCGGTCATACTGGGTACAAGTAGCGGACGCGGTCACCTGGGTTAGTAGCGAAGCGGGTCACCTGGGTATAGTTGCAGCGCGGTCATCTGGGTATAGTAGCGGGGAACGGTCATCTGGGTATAGTAGCGGAGCGGTCACCTGGGTATAGTAAGCGGAGCGGTCATCTGGGTATAGTAGCGGAACGGTCACCTGGGTATAGTAGCGGAGCGGTCACCTGGGTATAGTAGCGGAGCGGCCACCTGGGTATAGTAGCGGAGCGGTCATCTGGGTATAGTAGCGGAGCGGTCACCTGGGTATAGTAGCGGAGCGGTCACTGGGTATAGTAGCGGAGCGGTCATCTGAGTAGCGGAGCAGTCATCTGGGTATAGTAGCGGAGCGGTCATCTGGGTATAGTAGCGGAGCGGTCACCTGGGTATAGTAGCGGAAGCGGTCACCTGGGTATAGTAGAGGAGCGGTCACCTGGGTATAGTAGCGGAGCGGTCATCTGGGTATAGTAGCGGAGCGGTCATCTGGGTATAGTACCGGAGCAGTCACCTGGGTAGCGGAGCGGTCATCTGGGTATAGTAGCGGAGCGGTCATCTGAGTAGCGGAGCAGTCATCTGGGTATAGTAGCGGAGCGGTCATCTGGGTATAGTAGCGGAGCGGTCACCTGGGTATAGTAGCGGAGCGGTCACCTGGGTATAGTAGCGGAGCGGTCATCTGGGTATAGTAGCGGAGCGGTCATCTGGGTATAGTAGCGGAGCGGTCATCTGAGTAGCGGAGCAGTCATCTGGGTATAGTAGCGGAGCGGTCATCTGAGTAGCGGAGCGGTCATCTGGGTATAGTAGCGGAGCGGTCATCTGGGTATAGTAGCGGAGCGGTCATCTGGGTATAGTAGCGGAGCGGTCACCTGGGTATAGTAGCGGAGCGGTCACCTGGGTATAGTAGCGGAGCGGTCATCTGGGTATAGTAGCGGAGCGGTCAGCTGAGTAGCGGAGCGGTCACCTGGGTATAGTAGCGGAGCGGTCATCTGGGTATAGTAGCGGAGCGGTCATCTGGGTATAGTAGCGGAGCGGTCACCTGGGTATAGTAGCGGAGCGGTCATCTGGGTATAGTAGCGGAGCGGTCACCTGGGTATAGTAGCGGAGCGGTCACCTGGGTATAGTAGCGGAGCGGTCACCTGGGTATAGTAGCGGAGCGGTCATCTGGGTATAGTAGCGGAGCGGTCACCTGGGTATAGTAGCGGAGCGGTCACCTGGGTATAGTAGCGGAGCGGTCACCTGGGTATAGTAGCGGAGCGGTCATCTGGGTATAGTAGCGGAGCGGTCACCTGGGTATAGTAGCGGAGCGGTCATCTGGGTATAGTAGCGGAGCGGTCACCTGGGTATAGTAGCGGAGCGGTCACCTGGGTATAGTAGCGGAGCGGTCACCTGAGTAGCGGAGCGGTCACCTGGGTATAGTAGCGGAGCGGTCATCTGGGTATAGTAGCGGAGCGGTCATCTGGGTATAGTAGCGGAGCGGTCACCTGGGTATAGTAGCGGAGCGGTCATCTGGGTATAGTAGCGGAGCGGTCACCTGGGTATAGTAGCGGAGCGGTCATCTGGGTATAGTAGCGGAGCGGTCACCTGGGTATAGTAGCGGAGCGGTCACCTGGGTAGTAGCGGAGCGGTCACCTGGGTATAGTAGCGGAGCGGTCATCTGGGTATAGTAGCGGAGCGGTCACCTGGGTATAGTAGCGGAGCGGTCATCTGGGTATAGTAGCGGAGCGGTCATCTGAGTAGCGGAGCAGTCATCTGGGTATAGTAGCGGAGCGGTCATCTGGGTATAGTAGCGGAGCGGTCATCTGGGTATAGTAGCGGAGCGGTCATCTGGGTATAGTAGCGGAGCGGTCACCTGGGTATAGTAGCGGAGCGGTCATCTGGGTATAGTAGCGGAGCGGTCACCTGAGTAGCGGAGCGGTCACCTGGGTATAGTAGCGGAGCGGTCATCTGGGTATAGTAGCGGAGCGGTCATCTGGGTATAGTAGCGGAGCGGTCACCTGGGTATAGTAGCGGAGCGGTCATCTGGGTATAGTAGCGGAGCGGTCACCTGGGTATAGTAGCGGAGCGGTCACCTGGGTATAGTAGCGGAGCGGTCACCTGGGTATAGTAGCGGAGCGGTCATCTGGGTATAGTAGCGGAGCGGTCACCTGGGTATAGTAGCGGAGCGGTCACCTGGGTATAGTAGCGGAGCGGTCATCTGGGTATAGTAGCGGAGCGGTCATCTGGGTATAGTAGCGGAGCGGTCATCTGGGTAGCGGAGCGGTCACCTGATAGTAGCGGAGCGGTCACCTGGGTATAGTAGCGGAGCGGTCATCTGGGTATAGTAGCGGAGCGGTCATCTGGGTATAGTAGCGGAGCGGTCATCTGGGTATAGTAGCGGAGCGGTCATCTGGGTATAGTAGCGGAGCGGTCACCTGGGTAGCGGAGCGGTCATCTGGGTATAGTAGCGGAGCGGTCATCTGAGTAGCGGAGCAGTCATCTGGGTATAGTAGCGGAGCGGTCATCTGAGTAGCGGAGCAGTCATCTGGGTATAGTAGCGGAGCGGTCATCTGGGTATAGTAGCGGAGCGGTCACCTGGGTATAGTAGCGGAAGCGGTCACCTGGGTATAGTTGCAGAGCGGTCATCTGGGTATAGTAGCGGAGCGGTCACCTGGGTAGTAGCGGAGCGGTCACCTGGGTATAGTAGCGGAGCGGTCATCTGGGTATAGTAGCGGAGCGGTCATCTGGGTATAGTAGCGGAGCGGTCACCTGGGTATAGTAGCGGAGCGGTCATCTGGGTATAGTAGCGGAGCGGTCATCTGGGTATAGTAGCGGAGCGGTCACCTGGGTATAGTAGCGGAGCGGTCACCTGGGTATAGTAGCGGAGCGGTCATCTGGGTAGTAGCGGAGCGGTCATCTGGGTATAGTAGCGGAGCGGTCACCTGGGTATAGTAGCGGAGCGGTCATCTGGGTATAGTAGCGGAGCGGTCATCTGGGTATAGTAGCGGAGCGGTCACCTGGGTATAGTAGCGGAGCGGTCATCTGGGTATAGTAGCGGAGCGGTCATCTGGGTATAGTAGCGGAGCGGTCATCTGGGTAGCGGAGCGGTCATCTGGGTATAGTAGCGGAGCGGTCACCTGAGTAGCGGAGCGGTCATCTGGGTATAGTAGCGGAGCGGTCATCTGGGTATAGTAGCGGAGCGGTCACCTGGGTATAGTAGCGGAGCGGTCACCTGGGTATAGTAGCGGAGCGGTCATCTGGGTAGCGGAGCGGTCATCTGGGTATAGTAGCGGAGCGGTCATCTGAGTAGCGGAGCAGTCATCTGGGTATAGTAGCGGAGCGGTCATCTGAGTAGCGGAGCAGTCATCTGGGTATAGTAGCGGAGCGGTCATCTGGGTATAGTAGCGGAGCGGTCATCTGGGTATAGTAGCGGAGCGGTCACCTGGGTATAGTAGCGGAGCGGTCACCTGGGTATAGTAGCGGAGCGGTCATCTGGGTATAGTAGCGGAGCGGTCAGCTGAGTAGCGGAGCGGTCACCTGGGTATAGTAGCGGAGCGGTCATCTGGGTATAGTAGCGGAGCGGTCATCTGGGTATAGTAGCGGAGCGGTCACCTGGGTATAGTAGCGGAGCGGTCATCTGGGTATAGTAGCGGAGCGGTCACCTGGGTATAGTAGCGGAGCGGTCACCTGGGTATAGTAGCGGAGCGGTCACCTGGGTATAGTAGCGGAGCGGTCATCTGGGTATAGTAGCGGAGCGGTCACCTGGGTATAGTAGCGGAGCGGTCACCTGGGTATAGTAGCGGAGCGGTCACCTGGGTATAGTAGCGGAGCGGTCATCTGGGTATAGTAGCGGAGCGGTCACCTGGGTATTGTAGCGGAGCGGTCATCTGGGTATAGTAGGGGAGCGGTCACCTGGGTATAGTAGGGGAGCGGTCACCTGGGTATAGTAGCGGAGCAGTCACCTGAGTAGCGGAGCGGTCACCTGGGTATAGTAGCGGAGCGGTCATCTGGGTATAGTAGCGGAGCGGTCATCTGGGTATAGTAGCGGAGCGGTCATCTGGGTATAGTAGCGGAGCGGTCACCTGGGTATAGTAGCGGAGCGGTCATCTGGGTATAGTAGCGGAGCGGTCACCTGGGTATAGTAGCGGAGCGGTCACCTGGGTATAGTAGCGGAGCGGTCACCTGGGTATAGTAGCGGAGCGGTCATCTGGGTATAGTAGCGGAGCGGTCACCTGGGTATAGTAGCGGAGCGGTCACCTGGGTATAGTAGCGGAGCGGTCACCTGGGTATAGTAGCGGAGCGGTCACCTGGGTATAGTAGCGGAGCGGTCACCTGGGTATAGTAGCGGAGCGGTCATCTGGGTATAGTAGCGGAGCGGTCATCTGGGTATAGTAGCGGAGCGGTCACCTGGGTATAGTAGCGGAGCGGTCATCTGGGTATAGTAGCGGAGCGGTCATCTGGGTATAGTAGCGGAGCGGTCACCTGGGTATAGTAGCGGAGCGGTCATCTGGGTATAGTAGCGGAGCGGTCACCTGGGTATAGTAGCGGAGCGGTCACCTGGGTATAGTAGCGGAGCGGTCATCTGGGTATAGTAGCGGAGCGGTCATCTGGGTATAGTAGCGGAGCGGTCACCTGGGTATAGTAGCGGAGCGGTCACCTGGGTATAGTAGCGGAGCGGTCACCTGGGTATAGTAGCGGAGCGGTCATCTGGGTATAGTAGCGGAGCGGTCACCTGGGTATAGTAGCGGAGCGGTCATCTGGGTATAGTAGCGGAGCGGTCACCTGGGTATAGTAGGGAGCGGTCACCTGGGTATAGTAGCGGAGCAGTCACCTGAGTAGCGGAGCGGTCATCTGGGTATAGTAGCGGAGCGGTCATCTGGGTATAGTAGCGGAGCGGTCATCTGGGTATAGTAGCGGAGCGGTCACCTGGGTATAGTAGCGGAGCGGTCATCTGGGTATAGTAGCGGAGCGGTCATCTGGGTATAGTAGCGGAGCGGTCACCTGGGTATAGTAGGGAGCGGTCACCTGGGTATAGTAGCGGAGCGGTCATCTGAGTAGCGGAGCAGTCATCTGGGTATAGTAGCGGAGCGGTCACCTGGGTATAGTAGCGGAGCGGTCACCTGGGTATAGTAGAGGAAGCGGTCACCTGGGTATAGTAGCGGAGCGGTCACCTGGGTATAGTAGCGGAGCGGTCATCTGGGTATAGTAGCGGAGCGGTCATCTGGGTATAGTAGCGGAGCGGTCACCTGGGTAGCGGAGCGGTCATCTGGGTATAGTAGCGGAGCGGTCATCTGAGTAGCGGAGCAGTCATCTGGGTATAGTAGCGGAGCGGTCATCTGGGTATAGTAGCGGAGCGGTCATCTGAGTAGCGGAGCAGTCATCTGGGTATAGTTGCAGAGCGGTCATCTGGGTATAGTAGCGGAGCGGTCATCTGGGTATAGTAGCGGAGCGGTCATCTGGGTATAGTAGCGGAGCGGTCATCTGAGTAGCGGAGCAGTCATCTGGGTATAGTAGCGGAGCGGTCATCTGGGTATAGTAGCGGAGCGGTCATCTGGGTATAGTAGCGGAGCGGTCACCTGGGTATAGTAGCGGAGCGGTCACCTGAGTAGCGGAGCGGTCACCTGGGTATAGTAGCGGAGCGGTCATCTGGGTATAGTAGCGGAGCGGTCATCTGGGTATAGTAGCGGAGCGGTCATCTGGGTATAGTAGCGGAGCGGTCATCTGGGTATAGTAGCGGAGCGGTCACCTGGGTATAGTAGCGGAGCGGTCACCTGGGTATAGTAGCGGAGCGGTCACCTGGGTATAGTAGCGGAGCGGTCATCTGGGTATAGTAGCGGAGCGGTCACCTGGGTATAGTAGCGGAGCGGTCACCTGGGTATAGTAGCGGAGCGGTCACCTGGGTATAGTAGCGGAGCGGTCATCTGGGTATAGTAGCGGAGCGGTCACCTGGGTATAGTAGCGGAGCGGTCATCTGGGTATAGTAAGGGGGCCGCGCCTGGCTATAGTAGCGGAGCAGTCACTCTGAGTAGCGGAACGGTCACCTGGGTTGTAGTAGCAGAGCGGTCATCTGTATAGTAGCGGAGCGGTTCATCCGAGTTACGGAGCAGTCATCTGGGTATAGTTAGCGGACGCGGGTCATCTGAGTAGCGGAGCAGTCATCTGGGGTATAGTAGCGGAGCGGTCATCTGGGTATAGTAGCGGAGCGGTCATCGGGTATATTAGCGGAGCGGTCACCCGGGTATTGTAGCGGGGCGGTCATCTGGGTATAGTAGGGGAAGCGGTCATCTGGTATAGTAGCGGAGCGGTCACCTGAGTAGCGGGAGCAGTCACCTGGGTATAGTAGCGGAGCTGGTCATCTGGGATATAGTAGCGGAGCGGTCATCTGGGTATAATAGCGGAGCGGTCATCTGGGTATAGTAGCGGAGCGGTCCATCTGGGTATAGTAGCGGAGCGGTCATCTGGGTATAGTAGCGGAGCAGTCACCTGGGTATAGTAGCGGAGCGGTCACCTGGGTATAGTAGTGGAAGCGGTCACCTGGGTATAGTAGCGGAAGCGGTCACCTGGGTATAGTTGCGGAGCGGTCATCTGGGTATAGCAGTGGAGCGGTCACCTGGGTATAGTAGCGGAAGCGGTCACCTGGGTATAGCAGTGGAGCGGTCACCTGGGTATAGTAGCGGAAGCGGTCACCTGGGTATAGTTGCGGAGCGGACATCTGGGTATAGTAGCGGAGCGGTCACCTGAGTAGCGGAGCGGTCACCTGGGTATAGTAGCGGAGCGGTCACCTGAGTAGCGGAGCGGTCACCTGGGTATAGTAGCGGAGCGGTCACCTGGGTATAGTAGCGGAGCGGTCACCTGGGTATAGTAGCGGAGCGGTCACCTGGGTATAGTAGCGGAGCGGTCATCTGGGTATAGTAGCGGAACGGTCACCTGGGTATAGTAGCGGAGCGGTCACCTGGGTATAGTAGCGGAGCGGCCACCTGGGTATAGTAGCGGAGCGGCCACCTGGGTATAGTAGCGGAGCGGTCACCTGGGTATAGTAGCGGAGCGGTCACCTGGGTATAGTAGCGGAGCGGTCATCTGGGTATAGTAGCGGAGCGGTCACCTGGGTATTGTAGCGGAGCGGTCATCTGGGTATAGTAGGGGAGCGGTCATCTGGGTATAGTAGCGGAGCGGTCACCTGGTATAGTAGCGGAGCGGTCACCTGGGTATAGTAGCGGAAGCGGTCACCTGGGTATTGTAGCGGAGCGGTCATCTGGGTATAGTAGGGGAGCGGTCATCTGGGTATAGTAGCGGAGCGGTCACCTGAGTAGCGGAACGGTCACCTGGGTATAGTAGCGGAGCGGTCATCTGGGTATAGTAGCGGAGCGGTCATCTGGGTATATTAGCGGAGCGGTCACCTGGGTATAGCAGTGGAGTGGTCACCTGGGTATAGTACCGGAGCGGTCATCTGGGTATAGTAGCGGAGCGGTCATCTGGGTATAGTAGCGGAGCGGTCACCTGGGTATAGTAGCGGAGCGGTCATCTGGGTATAGTAGCGGAGCGTTCACCTGAGTAGGGGAGCGGTCACCTGGGTATAGTAGCGGAGCGGTCATCTGAGTAGCGGAGCAGTCATCTGGGTATAGTAGCGGAGCGGTCATCTGGGTATAGTAGCGGAGCGGTCACCTGGGTATAGTAGAGGAAGCGGTCACCTGGGTATAGTAGAGGAAGCGGTCACCTGGGTATAGTTGCGGAGCGGTCATCTGGGTATAGTAGCAGATCGGTCATCTGGGTATAGTACCGGAGCAGTCACCTGGGTAGCGGAGCGGTCATCTGGGTATAGTAGTGGAGCGGTCATCTGAGTAGCGGAGCAGTCATCTGGGTATAGTAGCGGAGCGGTCATCTGGGTATAGTAGCGGAGCGGTCACCTGGGTATAGTAGCGGAAGCGGTCACCTGGGTATAGTTGCAGAGCGGTCATCTGGGTATAGTAGCGGAGCGGTCATCTGGGTATAGTAGCGGAGCGGTCATCTGAGTAGCGGAGCAGTCATCTGGGTATAGTAGCGGAGCGGTCATCTGAGTAGCGGAGCAGTCATCTGGGTATAGTAGCGGAGCGGTCATCTGGGTATAGTAGCGGAGCGGTCACCTGGGTATAGTAGCAGAGCGGCCACCTGGGTATAGTAGCGGAGCGGTCATCTGGGTATAGTAGCGGAGCGGTCACCTGGGTATAGTAGCGGAGCGGTCACCTGGGTATAGTAGTGGAGCGGTCACCTGGGTATAGTAGCGGAGCGGTCATCTGGTTATAGTAGCGGAGCGGTCATCTGGGTATAGTAGCGGAGCGTTCACCTGAGTAGGGGAGCGGTCACCTGGTATAGTAGCGGAGCGGTCATCTGAGTAGCGGAGCAGTCATCTGGGTATAGTAGCGGAGCGGTCATCTGGGTATAGTAGCGGAGCGGTCACCTGGGTATAGTACAGGAAGCGGTCACCTGGGTATAGTAGAGGAAGCGGTCACCTGGGTATAGTTGCGGAGCGGTCATATGGGTATAGTAGAGGAGCGGTCATCTGGGTATAGTACCCGGAGCAGTCACCTGGGTAGCGGAGCGGTCATCTGGGTATAGTAGCGGAGGCGGTCATCTGAGTAGCGGAGCAGTCATCTGGGTATAGTAGCGGAGCGGTCATCTGGGTATAGTAGCGGAGCGGTCACCTGGGTATAGTAGCGGAAGCGGTCACCTGGGTATAGTTGCAGAGCGGTCATCTGGGTATAGTAGCGGAGCGGTCATCTGGGTATAGTAGCGGAGCGGTCATCTGAGTAGCGGAGCAGTCATCTGGGTATAGTAGCGGAGCGGTCATCTGAGTAGCGGAGCAGTCATCTGGGTATAGTAGCGGAGCGGTCATCTGGGTACAGTAGCGGAGCGGTCACCTGGGTATAGTAGCGGAAGCGGTCACCTGGGTATAGTTGCAGAGCGGTCATCTGGTATAGTAGCGGAACGGTCATCTGGGTATAGTAGCGGAGCGGTCACCTGGGTATAGTAGCGGAGCGGTCATCTGGGTATAGTAGCGGAACGGTCACCTGGGTATAGTAGCGGAGCGGTCACCTGGGTATAGTAGCGGAGCGGCCACCTGGGTATAGTAGCGGAGCGGTCATCTGGGTATAGTAGCGGAGCGGTCACCTGGTATAGTAGCGGAGCGGTCACCTGGGTATAGTAGCGGAGCGGTCACCTGGGTATAGTAGCGGAGCGGTCATCTGGTTATAGTAGCGGAGCGGTCACCTGGGTATTGTAGCGGAGCGGTCATCTGGGTATAGTAGGGGAGCGGTCACCTGGGTATAGTAGGGGAGCGGTCACCTGGGTATAGTAGCGGAGCAGTCACCTGAGTAGCGGAGCGGTCATCTGGGTATAGTAGCGGAGCGGTCATCTGGGTATAGTAGCGGAGCGGTCATCTGGGTATAGTAGCGGAACGGTCATCTGGGTATAGTAGCGGAGCGGTCACCTGGGTATAGTAGCGGAGCGGTCATCTGGGTATAGTAGCGGAACGGTCACCTGGGTATAGTAGCGGAGCGGTCACCTGGGTATAGTAGCGGAGCGGCCACCTGGGTATAGTAGCGGAGCGGTCATCTGGGTATAGTAGCGGAACGGTCACCTGGGTATAGTAGCGGAGCGGTCACCTGGGTATAGTAGCGGAGCGGCCACCTGGGTACAGTAGCGGAGCGGTCATCTGGGTATAGTAGCGGAGCGGTCACCTGGGTATAGTAGCGGAGCGGTCACCTGGGTATAGTAGCGGAGCAGTCACCTGGGTATAGTAGCGGAGCGGTCATCTGGTTATAGTAGCGGAGCGGTCATCTGGGTATAGTAGCGGAGCGTTCACCTGAGTAGGGGAGCGGTCACCTGGGTATAGTAGCGGAGCGGTCATCTGAGTAGCGGAGCAGTCATCTGGGTATAGTAGCGGAGCGGTCATCTGGGTATAGTAGCGGAGCGGTCACCTGGGTATAGTAGAGGAAGCGGTCACCTGGGCATAGTAGAGGAAGCGGTCACCTGGGTATAGTTGCGGAGCGGTCATCTGGGTATAGTAGCGGAGCGGTCATCTGGGTATAGTACCGGAGCAGTCACCTGGGTAGCGGAGCGGTCATCTGGGTATAGTAGCGGAGCGGTCATCTGAGTAGCGGAGCAGTCATCTGGGTATAGTAGCGGAGCGGTCACCTGGGTATAGTAGCGGAAGCGGTCACCTGGGTATAGTAGCGGAAGCGGTCACCTGGGTATAGTAGCGGAGCGGTCACCAGAGTAGCGGAGCGGAGCGGTCACCTGGGTATAGTAGCGGAGCGGTCACCTGGGTATAGTAGCGGAGCGGTCACCTGGGTATAGTTGCGGAGCGGTCATCTGGGTATAGTAGTGGAGCGGTCACCTGGGTATAGTAGTGGAGCGGTCATCTGGGTATAGTAGCGGAGGGGGTCACCTGAGTAGCGGAGCGGTCACCTGGGTATAGTAGCGGAGCGGTCATCTGGGTATATTAGCGGAGCGGTCACCTGGGTATAGCAGTGGAGTGGTCACCTGGGTATAGTAGCGGAGCGGTCATCTGGGTATAGTAGCGGAGCGGTCACCTGGGTATAGTAGCGGAGCGGTCATCTGGGTATAGTAGCGGAGCGGTCATCTGGGTACAGTAGCGGAGGGGATCAATATCTGCAATAGGGGGGATAGAGAGGACTGGGGGGGGGGTAAAGAGGACTGGAGGGGGTAGAGAGGACTGGGGGATAGAGAGGACTTGGGAGGGGATAGAAAGGACTGAGGAAAGGGGGTAGAAAGGACTGGGGTGGGGGGGGTAGAAAGGACTGGGGTGGGGAGGGTAGAGAGGACTGGGGTGGGGAGGGTAGAGAGGACTGGGGTGCGGGGGATAGGGAGGCCTGGGCTGGGGGGATCAATATCTGCAATAGGGGGGATAGAGAGGACTGGGGGGGGGGGTAAAGAGGACTGGAGGGGGTAGAGAGGACTGGGGGATAGAGAGGACTTGGGAGGGGATAGAAAGGACTGAGGAAAGGGGGTAGAAAGGACTGGGGAGGGAGGGGATAGAGAGGACTGGGGAGGGGGATAGAGAGGACTGGGGAGAGGGGATAGAGAGGCCTGGGGAGGGGGATAGAGAGGCCTGGAGAGGGGGGATAGAGAGGACTGGGGAGAGGGGATAAAGAGGACTGGGGAGGGGGATAGAGAGGACTGGGGAGAGGGGATAGAGAGGACTGGGGAGGAGGATAGAGAGGACTGGGGAGGGGGGGATAGAGAGGCCTGGGGTGGGGAGGATAGTCAGTACTCCCTGTGGTGTAGTCAGTACTCCCTGTGGTGTAGTCAGCATTCCCTGTGGTGTAGTCAGCATTCCCTGTGGTGTAGTCAGTACTCCCTGTGGTGTAGTCAGTACTCCCTGTGGTGTAGTCAGTACTCCCTGTGGTGTAGTCAGCATTCCCCATGGTGTAGTCAGCATTCCCTGTGGCGTAGTCAGCATTCCCTGTGGTGTAGTCAGTACTCCCTGTGGTGTAGTCAGTATTCCCCATGGTGTAGTCAGTATTCCCCATGGTGTAGTCAGCATTCCCTGTGATGTAGTCAGTATTCCCCATGGTGTAGTCAGTACTCCCCATGGTGTAGTCAGCATTCCCTGTGGTGTAGTCAGTACTCCCTGTGGTGTAGTCAGCATTCCCCATGGTTGTAGTCAGTACTCCCCATGGTGTAGTCAGTATTCCCTGTGGTGTAGTCAGCATTCCCCATGGTGTAGTCAGTATTCCCCATGGTGTAGTCAGTATTCCCTGTGGTGTAGTCAGCATTCCCTGTGGCGTAGTCAGCATTCCCCATGGTGTAGTCAACATTCCCCATGGTGTAGTCAGCATTCCCTGTGGTGTAGTCAGCATTCCCTGTGGCGTAGTCAGCATTCCCCATGGTGTAGTCAGTATTCCCCATGGTGTAGTCAGCATTCCCTGTGGTGTAGTCAGCATTCCCTGTGGCGTAGTCAGCATTCCCCATGGTGTAGTCAGTATTCCCCATGGTGTAGTCAGTACTCCCTGTGGTGTAGTCAGCATTCCCTGTGGCATAGTCAACATTCCCTGTGGTGTAGTCAGCATTCCCCATGGTGTAGTCAACATTCCCTGTGGCGTAGTCAGCATTCCCCATGGTGTAGTCAACATTCCCTGTGATGTAGTCAGTACTCCCTGTGGCGTAGTCAGTACTCCCTGTGGCGTAGTCAGCATTCCCTGTGGTGTAGTCAGCATTCCCTGTGGTGTAGTCAGTATTCCCTGTGGTGTAGTCAACATTCCCTGTGGTGTAGTCAGTATTCCCTGTGGTGTAGTCAACATTCCCTGTGGTGTAGTCAGCATTCCCTGTGGTGTAGTCAACATTCCCTGTGGTGTAGTCAGTATTCCCTGTGGTGTAGTCAGCATTCCCTGTGGCGTAGTCAGTACTCCCTGTGATGTAGTCAGTACTCCCTGTGGCATAGTCAACATTCCCTGTGGTGTAGTCAGCATTCCCTGTGGTGTAGTCAGCATTCCCTGTGGCGTAGTCAGCATTCCCTGTGGCGTAGTCAGCATTCCCTGTGGCGTAGTCAGCATTCCCTGTGGCGTAGTCAGCATTCCCTGTGGCATAGTCAACATTCCCTGTGGTGTAGTCAGCATTCCCTGTGGTGTAGTCAACATTCCCTGTGGTGTAGTCAGTATTCCCTGTGGTGTAGTCAGCATTCCCTGTGGCGTAGTCAGTACTCCCTGTGATGTAGTCAGTACTCCCTGTGGCATAGTCAACATTCCCTGTGGTGTAGTCAGCATTCCCTGTGGTGTAGTCAGCATTCCCTGTGGCGTAGTCAGCATTCCCTGTGGCGTAGTCAGCATTCCCTGTGATGTAGTCAACATTCCCTGTGGTGTAGTCAGCATTCCCTGTGATGTAGTCAGTACTCCCTGTGATGTAGTCAGCATTCCCTGTGGTGTAGTCAGTATTCCCTGTGGTGTAGTCAACATTCCCTGTGGTGTAGTCAGTATTCCCTGTGGTGTAGTCAACATTCCCTGTGGTGTAGTCAGCATTCCCTGTGGTGTAGTCAACATTCCCTGTGGTGTAGTCAGTATTCCCTGTGGTGTAGTCAGCATTCCCTGTGGCGTAGTCAGTACTCCCTGTGATGTAGTCAGTACTCCCTGTGGCATAGTCAACATTCCCTGTGGTGTAGTCAGCATTCCCTGTGGCGTAGTCAGCATTCCCTGTGGCGTAGTCAGCATTCCCTGTGGCGTAGTCAGCATTCCCTGTGGCGTAGTCAGCATTCCCTGTGGCATAGTCAACATTCCCTGTGGTGTAGTCCAGCATTCCCTGTGGTGTAGTCAACATTCCCTGTGGTGTAGTCAGTATTCCCTGTGGTGTAGTCAGCATTCCCTGTGGCGTAGTCAGTACTCCCTGTGATGTAGTCAGTACTCCCTGTGGCATAGTCAACATTCCCTGTGGTGTAGTCAGCATTCCCTGTGGTGTAGTCAGCATTCCCTGCGGCGTAGTCAGCATTCCCTGTGGCGTAGTCAGCATTCCCTGTGATGTAGTCAACATTCCCTGTGGTGTAGTCAGCATTCCCTGTGATGTAGTCAGTACTCCCTGTGATGTAGTCAGCATTCCCTGTGGTGTAGTCAGCATTCCCTGTGGCGTAGTCAGCATTCCCTGTGGCATAGTCAACATTCCCTGTGGCATAGTCAGCATTCCCTGTGGCATAGTCAGCATTCCCTGTGGCGTAGTCAGCATTCCCTGTGGCATAGTCAGCATTCCCTGTGGCATAGTCAGCATTCCCTGTGGCGTAGTCAGCATTCCCTGTGGCATAGTCAGCATTCCCTGTGGCATAGTCAGCATTCCCTGTGGCATAGTCAGCATTCCCTGTGGCATAGTCTGCATTCCCTGTGGCATAGTCAGCATTCCCTGTGACATAGTCAGCATTCCCTGTGGCGTAGTCAGCATTCCCTGTGGCGTAGTCAGCATTCCCTGTGGTGTAGTCAGCATTCCCTGTGGTGTAGTCAGTACTCCCTGTGGTGTAGTCAGTACTCCCTGTGGTGTAGTCAGTACTCCCTGTGGTGTAGTCAGCATTCCCTGTGGTGTAGTCAGTACTCCCTGTGGCGTAGTCAGCATTCCCTGTGGCGTAGTCAGCATTCCCTGTGGCATAGTCAGCATTCCCTGTGGCATAGTCAGCATTCCATGTGGCATAGTCAACATTCCCTGTGGTGTAGTCAGCATTCCCTGTGGTGTAGTCAGTACTCCCTGTGGTGTAGTCAGTACTCCCTGTGGTGTAGTCAGTACTCCCTGTGGTGTAGTCAGCATTCCCTGTGGTGTAGTCAGTACTCCCTGTGGCGTAGTCAGCATTCCCTGTGGCGTAGTCAGCATTCCCTGTGGCATAGTCAGCATTCCCTGTGGCATAGTCAGCATTCCCTGTGGCATAGTCAACATTCCCTGTGGTGTAGTCAGTACTCCCTGTGGCGTAGTCAGTACTCCCTGTGATGTAGTCAGTATTCCCCATGGTGTAGTCAGTATTCCCTCTGGTGTAGTCAGTACTCCCTGTGGTGTAGTCAACATTCCCTGTGGCGTAGTCAGTACTCCCTGTGATGTAGTCAGTATTCCCCATGGTGTAGTCAGTATTCCCTGTGGTGTAGTCAGTACTCCCTGTGGTGTAGTCAACATTCCATGTGGCATAGTCAGTACTCCCTGTGATGTAGTCAGTATTCCCCATGGTGTAGTCAGTATTCCCTGTGGTGTAGTCAGTACTCCCTGTGGTGTAGTCAGTACTCCCTGTGGTGTAGTCAGTACTCCCTGTGGTGTAGTCAGTACTCCCTGTGGTGTAGTCAGTATTCCCTGTGGTGTAGTCAGTATTCCCTGTGGTGTAGTCAGTACTCCCTGTGGTGTAGTCAGTATTCCCCGGGGTGTAGTCACTATTCCCCATGGTGTAGTCAGTATTCCCTGTTGTGTAGTCAGTACTCCCTGTGGTGTAGTCAGTACTCCCTGTGGTGTAGTCAGTACTCCCTGTGGTGTAGTCAGCATTCCCTGTGGTGTAGTCAGCATTCCCTGTGGTGTAGTCAGTATTCCCTGTGGTGTAGTCAGTATTCCCTGTGGTGTAGTCAGTACTCCCTGTGGTGTAGTCAGTATTCCCCGGGGTGTAGTCAGTACTCCCCATGGTGTACTCAGCATTCCCTGTGGTGTAGTCAGTATTCCCTGTGGTGTAGTCAGTATTCCCTGTGGTGTAGTCAGTACTCCCTGTGGTGTAGTCAGTATTCCCCGGGGTGTAGTCAGTATTCCCTGTGGTGTAGTCAGTACTCCCTGTGGTGTAGTCAGTATTCCCTGTGGTGTAGTCAGTACTCCCTGTGGTGTAGTCAGTATTCCCCATGGTGTAGTCAGTATTCCCCATGGTGTAGTCAGTATTCCCCGTGGTGTAGTCAGTACTCCCTGTGGTGTAGTCAGTACTCCCTGTGGTGTAGTCAGTACTCCCTGTGGTGTAGTCAGTACTCCCTGTGGTGTAGTCAGCATTCCCTGTGGTGTAGTCAGCATTCCCTGTGGTGTAGTCAGTTTTCCCTGTGGTGCAGTCAGTATTCCCTGTGGTGTAGTCAGTACTCCCTGTGGTGTAGTCAGTACTCCCCGGGGTGTAGTCAGTATTCCCCATGGTGTAGTCAGTATTCCCTGTGGTGTAGTCAGTACTCCCTGTGGTGTAGTCAGTACTCCCTGTGGTGTAGTCAGTACTCCCTGTGGTGTAGTCAGTGAAAGAAAACCCATAAAAACAAAAAAAGGTGGTCACCCTTTTGGTCACTTTATTAAATGTTATTTTAAATACTTTTCAAGATAGTAGCAGTCAGATTAATCAATGAATGGCAACAAAAACAAGTTGGTGAATTTGCTAAACATGAGAAGAACATTCTTGGTAGAGTAGAGTGGGAGGGCGACAGGCTACATTTCAGAATTACACCTTACTGTGCAAACGGAGGAACTCCGTCTCCGGTCGAACAGGTCAGACAGTCATCACTTCCTCCGACAACACTGACTTTTATTTAGGAAAATAAACATGTGCCTTAGTAGAGAACAGGTAGCCTGGGTGGAGACTATAGTAGAGAACAGGTAGCCTGGGTGGAGACTATAGTAGAGAACAGGTAGCCTGGGTGGAGACTATAATAGAGAACAGGTAGCCTGGGTGGAGACTATAATAGAGAACAGGTAGCCTGGGTGTCGACTATAGTAGAGAACAGGTAGCCTGGGTGGAGACTATAGTAGAGAACAGGTAGCCTGGGAGGAGACTATAGTAGAGAACAGGTAGCCTGGGTGGAGACTATAGTGGAGAACAGGTAGCCTGGGTGGAGACTATAGTGGAGAACAGGTAGCCTGGGTGTCGACTATAGTAGAGAACAGGTAGCCTGAGTGGAGACTATAGTCCTGAGCTAACCAGCTAACTCCGGTCTGGTGCTGCTAACCAGCTAACCCAGGACTGGTGCTGCTAGCCAGCTAACCCCGGTCTGGTGCTGCTAGCCAGCTAACCCCGGTCTGGTGCTGCTAACCAGCTAACCCAGGTCTGGTGCTGCTAACCAGCTAACCCAGGTCTGGTGCTGCTAACCAGCTAACCCAGGTCTGGTGCTGCTAACCAGCTAACCCAGGACTGGTGCTGCTAACCAGCTAACCCAGGACTGGTGCTGCTAGCCAGCTAACCCAGGACTGGTGCTGCTAGCCAGCTAACCCAGGTCTGGTGCTGCTAGCCAGCTAACCCAGGTATGGTGCTGCTAGCCAGCTAACCCCGGTCTGGTGCTGCTAGCCAGCTAACCCAGGTCTGGTGCTGCTAACCAGCTAACCCAGGTCTGGTGCTGCTAACCAGCTAACCCAGGTCTGGTGCTGCTAACCAGCTAACCCAGGTCTGGTGCTGCTAACCAGCTAACCCAGGTCTGGTGCTGCTAACCAGCTAACCCAGGTCTGGTGCTGCTAACCAGCTAACCCAGGTCTGGATAAGGAATGGCCCACTGGAATCTCAATTAGAATAATGTTTTTGAAAGGATCGGGTCCTGATTTAAAAGCTACACGGTGTCAAACTTCAGTCCTTTGTGGCTCAGTTGATCCGGGCACCTGCAACGTCAAGACGGTGAATTTGATTCCCGCTGGGTTCACCCATAATGAAATAAAAGAGCTGGACATGACCTTGCTTGGTGAAGCACCCCGACCTCCCCCTCCTCTACCCAGTCGACCAGGTCAGACAACCTCCTGTCGACCAGGTCAGACAACCTCCTGTCGACCAGGTCAGACAACCTCCTGTCGACCCGGTCAGACAACCTCCTGTCGACCCGGTCAGACAACCTCCTGTCGACCCGGTCAGACAACCTCCTGTCGACCCGGTCAGACAACCTCCTGTCGACCCGGTCAGACAACCTCCTGTCGACCCGGTCAGACAACCTCCTGTCGACCCGGTCAGACAACCTCCTGTCGACCCGGTCAGACAACCTCCTGTCGACCCGGTCAGACAACCTCCTGTCGACCCGGTCAGACAACCTCCTGTCGACCCGGTCAGACAACCTCCTGTCGACCCGGTCAGACAACCTCCTGTCGACCCGGTCAGACAACCTCCTGTCGACCCAGTCCTCCACCAGGGTTGGATTAGGATGCAACAAGTGGAACAGAAAGAGAAGGATGAACAGCACCCTGGGATATGGAGCTACGCTAGGCAACAACTTGACAACAAGAGCATGAGCTTTACAAAGAGAGAGAGTCCCGGGGAAGTGAGCGAGGGGTGAGAGACAGGGGGGGGGGGGGGGGGGGCAGTGTGTTTTAACGACAAGAGCATTCCATATTACCATCATAATAACCATGAGACAAACAGTGGAAATAGTAAGAGCCACAAGCTGATAGAAAAATCATTCTCAAATCTCATTTACACAAAACTTTAGGAAATGGAAATAAAGGCCCTAATTTTTATTGAATGTTATAGTTTTTTCTTGTCATGGCTATGCATCAAAATCTCCCAAAATAGTTTGAGGACACCAGCACCGCTAGCATGCGTGTCCGTCCGCTAGCCTGCGTGTCCGCCCGCTAGCCTGCGTGTCCGCCCGCTAGCCTGCGTGTCCGCCCGCTAGCCTGCGTGTCCGCCCGCTAGCCTGCGTGTCCGTCCGCTAGCCTGCGTGTCCGTCCGCTAGCCCTGCGTGTCCGTCCGCTAGCCTGCGTGTCCGTCCGCTAGCCTGCGTGTCCGCCCGCTAGCCTGCGTGTCCGTCCGCTAGCCTGCGTGTCCGTCCGCTAGCCTGCGTGTCCGTCCGCTAGCCTGCGTGTCCGTCCGCTAGCCCGCTAGCCTGCGTGTCCGTCCGCTAGCCCGCTAGCCTGCGTGTCCGCCCGCTAGCCTGCGTGTCCGCCCGCTAGCCTGCGTGTCCGCCCGCTAGCCTGCGTGTCCGTCCGCTAGCCTGCGTGTCCGTCCGCTAGCCCGCTAGCCTGCGTGTCCGCCCGCTAGCCCGCTAGCCTGCGTGTCCGCCCGCTAGCCCGCTAGCCTGCGTGTCCGCCCGCTAGCCCGCTAGCCTGCGTGTCCGCCCGCTAGCCCGCTAGCCTGCGTGTCCGCCCGCTAGCCTGCGTGTCCGCCCGCTAGCCTGCGTGTCCGCCCGCTAGCCTGCGTGTCCGCCCGCTAGCCTGCGTGTCCGCCCGCTAGCCTGCGTGTCCGCCCGCTAGCCTCCGTGTCCGCCCGCTAGCCTCCGTGTCCGCCCGCTAGCCTGCGTGTCCGCCCGCTAGCCTGCGTGTCCGCCCGCTAGCCTGCGTGTCCGCCCGCTAGCCTGCGTGTCCGTCCGCTAGCCTGCGTGTGGAGGGAGGGTTCTATAGAGGGATCGCATCTTGTAGCTGTTTAATATCCTAAAATAGTCCTGTCACCAATTAGTCAGCACTATGGTCCCACTCTGGGGGTTCTTTAGATAGACAGGCATTCATTAAAATTTTATAAAAAACACAACTTACAGAATAATCTATTCATTAAACAACCCCTTCTTTAAGGGGACAGAATAACGCAATGCTTAACGGTTTTCCTTTAAATACATGTGAACTATAGAAGAGAACTTGAATAACATTAATGCGGTATATACAGAATCTCAAATGAAATAGCTAAAACCCCTTCATATAGTCCCTATACAAGTCATGTCGTTCCCTGCTTCAGGAGACAGGAGAGCTGGAGGGAGTGGTGAGGGGCTCCGAGACCCTTCTCTCTGTGTCGTCTCTCACCTCCCTAGTGAAGAAGGGTTGTAAGGCAGCGGCTACGTTCCCAGATCACACACCTATATCCCCTACATAGTGCACTACTTCTAGCCAAAACCCTAGGGCACCATCTAGTGCACTACATAGGAGACAGAGCAGCATTAGGGAGCAGCCTACTGAGACATCGAGGGGGCAGTCTGGGTCACAAATGGAACCATATTCGCTACATTGGTCTAACGTTGCGCACTCAGCCAATATGGATAGTGGATAGTGCACTATGTAGGGCACGCCCTGGGTCCCCCTCCCCTTACAGGTTGCCCTTGGAGGGGCCGGGGTTCTTGCCGCCCATAGAGGGGTGGGTGGGATGACCCTGTAGCGCCCCCAGCTGTTGGTACAACCCCAAGAGTTCCATCTGGCTCATCCCTCCAGCTCCCAGCATGCCGTTCATCTGGCTCATCAGCTGGGCCTGGTTGGCCATGGCGATCTGCTGCTCTCTCACCTTCCTGTTGGTGATCACCTTCTGAACGTACATCATTAGCTGTGGAGGGGAGGGAGGGAGAGGTTAGGACTTCAGAAGTTCCATCAGAGAGAGACAGATGGAGAGAGAGAGGTCAGGACTTCAGGTTCCATCAGAGAAAGACAGATGGAGAGAGAGAGGTCAGGACTTCTGAAGTTCCATCAGAGAGAGATGGAGAGAGAGGTTAGGACTTCTCAGGTTCCATCAGAGAGAGAAGTCAGGACTTCTCAGGATCCATCAGAGAGACAGATGGAGGGAGAGAGGTCAGGACTTCTCAGGTTTCATCAGAGAGACAGATGGAGAGAGAGAGGTCAGGACTTCTCAGGTTCCATCAGAGAGAGATGGAGAGAGAGAGGTCAGGACTTCTCAGGTTTCATCAGAGAGACAGATGGAGGGAGAGAGGTCAGGACTTATCAGGTTTCATCAGAGAGACAGATGGAGGGAGAGAGGTCAGGACTTCTCAGGTTCCATCAGAGAGACAGATGGAGAGAGAGAGGTCAGGACTTCTCAGGTTCCATCAGAGAGAGATGGAGAGAGAGGTCAGGACTTCAGGTTCCATCAGAGAGAGATGGAGAGAGAGGTTAGGACTTCAGGTTCCATCAGAGAGAGGTCAGGACTTCTCAGGATCCATCAGAGAGAGACGGAGAGAGAGAGGTTAGGACTCCTCAGGTTCCATCAGAGAGAGACGGAGAGAGAGGTCACGACTTGTCAGGTTCCATCAGAGAGACAGATGGAGGGAGGGGTCAGGACTTCTCAGGTTCCATCAGAGAGACAGATGGAGGGAGAGAGGTCAGGACTTCTCAGGTTCCATCAGAGAGAGAGAGAGATCAGGACTTGTCAGGTTCCGTCAGAGAGACAGATGGAGGGAGGGGTCAGGACTTGTCAGGTTCCATCAGAGAGAGAGATGGGGAGAGAGAGGTCAGGACTTGTCAGGTTCCATCAGAGAGAGAGATGGAGAGAGAGGTCAGGACTTCTCAGGTCCCATCAGAGAGAGAGGTTAGAGAGGCTAGGTGGTGGTCAGCCTGAACACTAGTAAAAGAAGCAGGAGAGATTAAGATAGCAGGTGGAAAGAAAACGTGTAAAGTTGTGATCTTACAGTCTGTTGCTTATTGAGGACGTCTCTGTAGACAGCTTCTCTGTGTTTGAGCTCCATCTCTACACTGGCCTGTCTCCCCAGAGCCATGGCCTGGACCTGGGACTCCGTGAGGGCTGGGTTCTCCTTCCACTGGAGAAGAGAGGAGAGTGGGGAGAGGAAGAGGAGAGTGGGGAAAGGAGAGTGGGGAGAGGAGAGTGGGGAGAGGAGAGTGGGGAGAGGAAGAGGAGAGTGGGGAGACGAGAGGAAGAGGAGAGTGGGGAAAGGAGAGTGGGGAGAGGAGAGTGGGGAGAGGAAGAGGAGAGTGGGGAGAGGAGAGGAAGAGGAGAGTGGGGAGAGGAGAGTGGGGAGAGGAGAGTGGGGAGAGGAGAGTGGGGAGAGGAAGAGGCGAGTGGGGAGAGGAAGAGGAGAGTGGGGAGAGGAAGAGGAGAGTGGGGAGAGGAAGAGGAGACTGGTCACAGCACGGACAACACACAGTCCTAACAAACCATTAAACATCTTCACACCTGAAGTCTTCAACATAGGTTCTACGGGGGAGAATAAACGCTGAAGTGATGGTAGGTAGGACTCCAGCAGCAAAACAAACCCCCCCCCCTCCCTCCACTCACCCTCTCTCCATCCACCTCTCCCTCTCTCCATCCATCCCTCCCTCTCCATCCATCCCTCCCTCCCTCTCTCCATCCCTCCCTCCCTCCCTCCCTCTCTCCATCCATCCCTCCCTCCATCCCTACCTCCCTCCCTCCCTCCCTCCCTCCATCCATCCATCCCTCCCTCTCTCCCTCCATCCATCCCTCCCTCCCTCCCTCCCTCTCTCCATCCATCCCTCCCTCTCTCCATCCATCCCTCCCTCTCCATCCATCCCTCCCTCTCTCCATCCATCCCTCCCTCTCTCCATCCATCCCTCCCTCTCTCCATCCATCCCTCCCTCTCTCCATCCATCCCTCCCTCTCTCCATCCATCCCTCCCCCTCTCCATCCATCCCTCCCTCTCCATCCATCCCTCCCTCTCCATCCATCCCTCCCTCTCTCCATCCATCCATCCCTCCCTCTCTCCATCCATCCCTCCCTCTCCATCCCTCCCTCTCTCCATCCCTCCTCCCTCCCTCCCTCTCTCCATCCATCCCTCCCTCTCTCCATCCATCTCTCCCTCTCTCCATCCATCCCTCCCTCTCTCCATCCATCCCCCCCTCTCTCCATCCCTCCCTCTCTCCATCCATCCATCCCTCTCTCTCCATCCATCCCTCCCTCCTCCATCCATCCATCCATCCATCCATCCCTCTCTCCATCCATCCCTCCCTCCATCCCTCTCTCCATCCATCCATCCCTCTCTCCATCCATCCCTCCCTCCATCCCTCTCTCCATCCATCCATCCCTCTCTCCATCCATCCCTCCCTCCATCCCTCTCTCCATCCATCCATCCCTCCCTCTCCATCCATCCATCACTCCCTCCCTCCCTCTCTCCATCCATCCCTCCCTCTCTCCATCCATCCCTCCCTCTCTCCATCCATCCCTCCCTCCATCCACCCCTCCCTCCATCCACCCCTCCCTCCCTCTCTCCATCCATCCTCCCTCTCTCCATCCATCTCTCCCTCTCTCCATCCATCCCTCCCTCTCTCCATCCATCCCTCCCTCTCTCCATCCATCCCTCCCTCTCCATCCATCCATCCCTCCCTCCCTCTCCATCCATCCATCCCTCCCTCTCTCGATCCATCCCTCCCTCTCTCCATCCATCCATCCATCCCTCCCTCCCTCTCTCCATCCATCCCTCCCTCTCTCTCTCCATCCATCCCTCCCTCTCCATCCATCCCTCCCTCTCTCCATCCATCCCTCCCTCTCTCCATCCCTCCATCCATCCCTCCCTCCATCCATCCCTCCCTCCCTCCCTCCCTCCCTCTCTCCATCCATCTCTCCCTCTCTCCCTCCCTCCCTCCCTCCCTCCATCCATCCCTCCCTCCATCCCTCCCTCCCTCTCTCCATCCATCCCTCCCTCCCTCTCTCCATCCATCCCTCCCTCCCTCTCTCCATCCATCCCTCCCTCCCTCTCTCCATCCATCCCTCCCTCCCTCTCTCCATCCATCCCTCCCTCCCTCCCCTCCCTCCCTCCCTCCCTCCCTCCCTCCCTCCATCCCTCCCTCCCTCCCTCCCTCCCTCCCTCCCTCCCTCCCTCCCTCCATCCCTCCCTCCATCCCTCTCTCCCTCCCTCTCTCCCTCCCTCTCTCCCTCCCTCCCTCTCTCCCTCCCTCCCTCTCTCCCTCCCTCTCTCTCTCCCTCCCTCTCTCCATCCCTCCCTCTCCCTCCCTCCCTCTCTCCATCTCTCCATCCCTCCCTCCCTCTCTCCATCCCTCCCTCCCTCTCTCCCTCCCTCTCTCCATCCCTCCCTCCCTCTCTCCATCCCTCCCTCCCTCTCTCCCTCTCTCTCTCTCCCTCCCTCTCTCTCTCCCTCTCCATCCCTCCCTCCCTCTCTCTCTCTCCCTCTCTCTCTCTCTCCCTCCATCTCTCTCTCCCTCCCTCTCTCCCTCCACTCACCACTCTCCCGATGGTGTCCTCTAGAGATTCTCTGGGGAGGAACTTGAGAGCGTTGGTGGCCTCCATCACCTTCTGACGGCCCTGGTTGATCAACTCCTACAGACATAGGAAAGGGTAACGTTTCTGCCCCAGCCTATCTCAAGGGATGCTGGGAAATCCCCATTAAAACCAGATCCAATAGAAACATCAAAACACACATTCCAGTGGTCCGGCCCTACTTAACCCTCAAAATACACTGCTCAAAAAAATAAAGGGAACACTAAAATAACACATCCTAGATCTGAATGAATGAAATATTCTTATTAAATACTTTTTTCTTTACATAGTTGAATGTGCTGACAACAAAATCACACAAACATTATCAATGGAAATCAAATTTATCAACCCCTGGAGGTCTGGATTTGGAGTCATTAAAGTGGAAAACCACACTATAGGCTGATCCAACTTTGATCTAATGTCCTTAAAACAAGTCAAAATGAGGCTCAGTAGTGTGTGTGGCCTCCACGTGCCTGTATGACCTCCCGACAACGCCTGGGCATGCTCCTGATGAGGTGGCGGATGGTCTCCTGAGGGATCTCCTCCCAGACCTGGACTAAAGCATCCATCAACTCCTGGACAGTCTGTGGTGCAACGTGGCGTTGGTGGATGGAGCGAGACATGATGTCCCAGATGTGCTCAATTGGATTCAGCTCTGGGGAACGGGCGGGCCAGTCTCTATAGCATCAATGCCTTCCTCTTGCAGGAACTGCTGACACACTCCAGCCACATGAGGTCTAGCATTGTCTTGCATTAGGAGGAACCCAGGGCCAACCGCACCAGCATATGGTCTCACAAGGGGTCTGAGGATCTCATCTCGGTACCTAATGGCAGTCAGGCTACCTCTGGCGAGCACATGGAGGGCTGTGCGGCCCCCCAAAGAAATGCCACCCCACACCATGACTGACCCACCGCCAAACCAGTCATGCTGGAGGATGTTGCAGGCAGCAGAACGTTCTCCACGGCGTCTCCAGACTGTCACGTCTGTCACATGTGCTCAGTGTGAACCTGCTTTCATCTGTGAAGAGCACAGGGCGCCAGTGGTGAATTTGCCAATCTTGGTGTTCTCTGGCAAATGCCAAACGTCCTGCACGGTGTTGGGCTGTAAGCACAACCCCCACCTGTGGACGTCGGGCCCTCATACCACCCTCATGGAGTCTGTTTCTGACTGTTTGAGCAGACACATGCACATGTGGCCTGCTGGAGGTCCATTTTGCAGGGCTCTGGCAGTGCTCCTCCTGCTCCTCCTTGCACAAAGGCGGAGGTAGCAGTCCTGCTGCTAGGTTGTTGCCTCCTACAGCCTCCTCCACATCTCCTGATGTACTGGCCTGTCTCCTGGTAGCGCCTCCATGGTCTGGACACTACGCTGACAGACACAGCAAACCTTCTTGCCACAGCTCACATTGATGTGCCATCCTGGATGAGCTGCACTACCTGAGCCACTTGTGTGGGTTGTAGACTCCGTCTCATGCTACCACTAGAGTGAAAGCACCGCCAGCATTCAAAAGTGACTAAAACATCAGCCAGGAAGCATAGAAACAGAGAAGTGGTCTGTGGTCACCACCTGCAGAACCACTCCTTTATTGGTGGTGTCTTGCTAATTGCCTATAATTTACACCTGTTGTCTATTCCATTTGCACAACAGCATGTGAAGTGTATTGTCAATCAGTGTTGCTTCCTAAGTGGACAGTTTGATTTCACAGAAGTGTGATTGACGTGGAGTTACATTGTGTTGTTTAAGTGTTCCCTTTATTTTTTTGAGCTGTGTATATAGAACGCATACTTAGAGTTACTGGGTTAACTACATAGAACCACTACATAGAGGACTGGGTTAACTACATAGAACCACTAAATAGAGTTACTGGGTTAACTACATAGAACCACTACATAGAACCACTACATAGAGGACTGGGTTAACTACATAGAACCACTACATAGAGGACTGGGTTAAATACATAGAACCACTACTTAGAGGACTGGGTTAACTATATAGAACCACTACATAGAGGACTGGGTTAACTAGATAGAACCACTACATAGAGGACTGGGTTAACTAGATAGAACCACTACATAGAGGACTGGGTTAACTACATAGAACCACTACATAGAGGCCTGGGTTAACTACATAGAACCACTACATAGAGGACTGGGTTAACTATATAGAACCACTACATAGAGGACTGGGTTAACTAGATAGAACCACTACATAGAACCACTACATAGAGGAATGGGTTAACTATATAGAACCACTACATAGAGGACTGGGTTAACTAGATAGAACCACTACATAGAACCACTACATAGAGGACTGGGTTAACTATATAGAACCACTACATAGAACCACTACATAGAGGACTGGGTTAACTAGATAGAACCACTACATAGAACCACTACATAGAGGACTGGGTTAACTAGATAGAACCACTACATAGAGGACTGGGTTAACTACATAGAACCACTACATAGAGGACTGGGTTAACTAGATAGAACCACTACTTAGAGGACTGGGTTAACTAGATAGAACCACTACATAGAGGAATGGGTTAACTAGATAGAACCACTACTTAGAGGACTGGGTTAACTAGATAGAACCACTACATAAAACCACTACATAGAGGAATGGGTTAACTAGATAGAACCACTACATAGAGGAATGGGTTAACTAGATAGAACCACTACATAGAGGAATGGGTTAACTAGATAGAACCACTACATAGAGGACGGGGTTAACTAGATAGAACCACTACATAGAACCACTACATAGAGGAATGGGTTAACTAGATAGAACCACTACATAGAGGACTGGGTTAACTAGATAGAACCACTACATAGAGGACTGGGTTAACTATATAGAACCACTACATAGAACCACTACATAGAGAAATGGGTTAACTATATAGAACCACTACTTAGAGGACTGGGTTAACTAGATAGAACCACTACATAAAACCACTACATAGAGGACTGGGTTAACTACATAGAACCACTACATAGAGGAATGGGTTAACTAGATAGAACCACTACATAGAGGACTGGGTTAACTATATAGAACCACTACATAGAACTACTACATAGAGGACTGGGTTAACTATATAGAACCACTACATAGAGGACTGGGTTAACTAGATAGAACCACTACATAGAACCACTACATATAACCACTACATAGAACCACTACTTAGAGGAATGGGTTAACTATATAGAACCACTACATAGAGGACTGGGTTAACTATATAGAACCACTACATAGAACCACTACATAGAGGACTGGGTTAACTATATAGAACCACTACATAGAGGACTGGGTTAACTAGATAGAACCACTACATAGAGGACTGGGTTAACTATATAGAACCACTACATAGAGGACTGGGTTAACTATATAGAACCACTACATAAAACCACTACATAGAGGAATGGGTTAACTAGATAGAACCACTACATAGAACCACTGCATAGAGGACTGGGTTAACTAGATAGAACCACTACATAAAACCACTACATAGAGGACTGGGTTAACTATATAGAACCACTACATAGAACCACTACATAGAGGACTGGGTTAACTAGATAGAAACACTACATAGAGGACTGGGTTAACTATATAGAACCACTACATAGAGGACTGGGTTAACTACATAGAACCACTACATAGAGGACTGGGTTAACTAGATAGAACCACTACATAGAACCACTACATAGAGGACTGGGTTAACTAGATAGAACCACTACATAGAACCACTACATAGAGGACTGGGTTAACTACATAGAACCACTACATAGAGGACTGGGTTAACTACATAGAACCACTACATAGAGGACTGGGTTAACTAGATATAACCACTACATATAACCACTACATAGAGGACTGGGTTAACTAGATAGAACCACTACTTAGAGGACTGGGTTAACTAGATAGAACCACTACATAGAACCACTACATAGAGGACTGGGTTAACTATATAGAACCACTACTTAGAGGACTGGGTTAACTAGATAGAACCACTACATAGAGGACTGGGTTAACTATATAGAACCACTACATAGAACCACTACTTAGAGGACTGGGTTAACTAGATAGAACCACAACATAGAGGACTGGGTTAACTATATAGAACCACTACATAGAGGACTGGGTTAACTATATAGAACCACTACATAGAGGACTGGGTTAACTACATAGAACTACTACATAGAGGACTGGGTTAACTATATAGAACCACTACATAGAACCACTACATAGAGGACTGGGTTAACTATATAGAACCACTACATAAAAGCACTACATAGAGGAATGGGTTAACTAGATAGAACCACTACTTAGAGGACTGGGTTAACTAGATAGAACCACTAGATAGAGGAATGGGTCAACTAAATAGAACCACTACATTGAGGAATGGGTTAACTAGATAGAACCACTACATAGAGGACTGGGTTAACTAGATAGAACCACTACATAAAACCATTACATAGAGGACTGGGTTAACTATATAGAACCACTACATAGAGGACTGGGTTAACTATATAGAACCACTACATAGAGGACTGGGTTAACTATATAGAACCACTACATAGAGGACTGGGTTAACTAGATAGAACCACTACATAGAACCACTACATAAAACCACTACTTAGAGGACTGGGTTAACTATATAGAACCACTACATAAAACCACTACATAGAGGACTGGGTTAACTATATAGAACCACTACATAGAACCACTACTTAGAGGACTGGGTTAACTAGATAGAACCACTACATAGAGGCATGGGTTAACTACATAGAACCACTACATAGAGGAATGGGTTAACTAGATAGAACCACTACATAAAACCACTACATAGAGGACTGGGTTAACTATATAGAACCACTACATAGAACCACTACTTAGAGGACTGGGTTAACTAGATAGAACCACTACATAGAGGAATGGGTTAACTAAATAGAACCACTACATTGAGGAATGGGTTAACTAGATAGAACCACTACATAGAACCACTACATAGAGGAATGGGTTAACTATATAGAACCACTACTTAGAGGACTGGGTTAACTAGATAGAACCACTACATAAAACCACTACATAGAGGAATGGGTTAACTAGATAGAACCACTACGTAGAGGACTGGGTTAACTAGATAGAACCACTACTTAGAGGACTGGGTTAACTAGATAGAACCACTACATAGAACCACTACATAGAGGACTGGGTTAACTAGATAGAACCACTACATAGAACCACTACATAGAGGACTGGGTTAACTAGATAGAACCACTACATAGAACCACTACATAGAGGAATGGGTTAACTATATAGAACCACTACTTAGAGGACTGGGTTAACTAGATAGAACCACTACATAAAACCACTACATAGAGGAATGGGTTAACTACATAGAACCACTACATAGAGGACTGGGTTAACTACATAGAACCACTACATAGAGGACTGGGTTAACTATATAGAACCACTACATAAAAGCACTACATAGAGGAATGGGTTAACTAGATAGAACCACTACTTAGAGGACTGGGTTAACTAGATAGAACCACTACATAGAGGAATGGGTTAACTAAATAGAACCACTACATTGAGGAATGGGTTAACTAGATAGAACCACTACTTAGAGGACTGGGTTAACTAGATAGAACCACTACATAGAACCACTACATAGAGGAATGGGTTAACTATATAGAACCACTACTTAGAGGACTGGGTTAACTAGATAGAACCACTACATAAAACCACTACATAGAGGAATGGGTTAACTAGATAGAACCACTACATAGAGGACTGGGTTAACTAGATAGAACCACTACTTAGAGGACTGGGTTAACTAGATAGAACCACTACATAGAACCACTACATAGAGGACTGGGTTAACTAGATAGAACCACTACATAGAACCACTACATAGAGGACTGGGTTAACTAGATAGAACCACTACATAGAACCACTACATAGAGGACTGGGTTAACTACATAGAACCACTACATAGAGGACTGGGTTAACTACATAGAACCACTACATAGAGGACTGGGTTAACTATATAGAACCACTACATAAAAGCACTACATAGAGGAATGGGTTAACTATATAGAACCACTACATAGAGGACTGGGTTAACTAGATAGAACCACTACATAGAACCACTACATAGAGGACTGGGTTAACTATATAGAACCACTACATAGAGGACTGGGTTAACTATATAGAACCACTACATAGAGGACTGGGTTAACTAGATAGAACCACTACATAGAACCACTACATAGAGGACTGGGTTAACTATATAGAACCACTACATAAAACCACTACTTAGAGGACTGGGTTAACTATATAGAACCACTACATAGAGGACTGGGTTAACTAGATAGAACCACTACATAGAACCACTACATAGAACCACTACTTAGAGGAATGGGTTAACTATATAGAACCACTACATAGAGGACTAGGTTAACTATATAGAACCACTACATAGAACCACTACATAGAGGAATGGGTTAACTATATAGAACCACTACATAGAGGACTGGGTTAACTATATAGAACCACTACTTAGGGGACTGGGTTAACTATATAGAACCACTACATAGAGGAATGGGTTAACTAGATAGAACCACTACATAAAACCACTACATAGAGGACTGGGTTAACTAGATAGAACCACTACATAAAACCACTACATAGAGGACTGGGTTAACTATATATAACCACTACATAGAACCACTACATAGAGGACTGGGTTAACTAGATAGAACCACTACATAGAGGACTGGGTTAACTATATAGAACCACTACATAGAGGACTGGGTTAACTATATAGAACCACTACATAGAGGACTGGGTTAACTACATAGAACCACTACATAGAGGACTGGGTTAACTAGATAGAACCACTACATAGAACCACTACATAGAGGACTGGGTTAACTAGATAGAACCACTACATAGAGGCATGGGTTAACTACATAGAACCACTACATAGAGGAATGGGTTAACTAGATAGAACCACTACATAAAACCACTACATAGAGGACTGGGTTAACTATATAGAACCACTACATAGAACCACTACTTAGAGGACTGGGTTAACTAGATAGAACCACTACATAGAGGAATGGGTTAACTAAATAGAACCACTACATTGAGGAATGGGTTAACTAGATAGAACCACTACTTAGAGGACTGGGTTAACTAGATAGAACCACTACATAGAACCACTACATAGAGGAATGGGTTAACTATATAGAACCACTACTTAGAGGACTGGGTTAACTAGATAGAACCACTACATAAAACCACTACATAGAGGAATGGGTTAACTAGATAGAACCACTACAGAGAGGACTGGGTTAACTAGATAGAACCACTACTTAGAGGACTGGGTTAACTAGATAGAACCACTACATAGAACCACTACATAGAGGACTGGGTTAACTAGATAGAACCACTACATAGAACCACTACATAGAGGACTGGGTTAACTAGATAGAACCACTACATAGAACCACTACATAGAGGACTGGGTTAACTACATAGAACCACTACATAGAGGACTGGGTTAACTACATAGAACCACTACATAGAGGACTGGGTTAACTATATAGAACCACTACATAAAAGCACTACATAGAGGAATGGGTTAACTAGATAGAACCACTACTTAGAGGACTGGGTTAACTAGATAGAACCACTAGATAGAGGAATGGGTCAACTAAATAGAACCACTACATTGAGGAATGGGTTAACTAGATAGAACCACTACATAGAGGACTGGGTTAACTAGATAGAACCACTACATAAAACCATTACATAGAGGACTGGGTTAACTATATAGAACCACTACATAGAGGACTGGGTTAACTATATAGAACCACTACATAGAGGACTGGGTTAACTATATAGAACCACTACATAGAGGACTGGGTTAACTAGATAGAACCACTACATAGAGGACTGGGTTAACTATATAGAACCACTACATAGAACCACTACATAGAGGAATGGGTTAACTATATAGAACCACTACTTAGAGGACTGGGTTAACTAGATAGAACCACTACATAAAACCACTACATAGAGGACTGGGTTAACTACATAGAACCACTACATAGAGGAATGGGTTAACTAGATAGAACCACTACATAGAGGACTGGGTTAACTATATAGAACCACTACATAGAACTACTACATAGAGGACTGGGTTAACTATATAGAACCACTACATAGAGGACTGGGTTAACTAGATAGAACCACTACATAGAACCACTACATATAACCACTACATAGAACCACTACTTAGAGGAATGGGTTAACTATATAGAACCACTACATAGAGGACTGGGTTAACTAGATAGAACCACTACATAGAGGACTGGGTTAACTATATAGAACCACTACATAGAGGACTGGGTTAACTATATAGAACCACTACATAAAACCACTACATAGAGGAATGGGTTAACTAGATAGAACCACTACATAGAACCACTACATAGAGGACTGGGTTAACTAGATAGAACCACTACATAAAACCACTACATAGAGGACTGGGTTAACTATATAGAACCACTACATAGAACCACTACATAGAGGACTGGGTTAACTAGAAAGAAACACTACATAGAGGACTGGGTTAACTATATAGAACCACTACATAGAGGACTGGGTTAACTACATAGAACCACTACATAGAGGACTGGGTTAACTAGATAGAACCACTACATAGAACCACTACATAGAGGACTGGGTTAACTACATAGAACCACTACATAGAACCACTACATAGAGGACTGGGTTAACTACATAGAACCACTACATAGAGGACTGGGTTAACTACATAGAACCACTACATAGAGGACTGGGTTAACTAGATAGAACCACTACATATAACCACTACATAGAGGACTGGGTTAACTAGATAGAACCACTACTTAGAGGACTGGGTTAACTAGATAGAACCACTACATAGAACCACTACATAGAGGACTGGGTTAACTATATAGAACCACTACTTAGAGGACTGGGTTAACTAGATAGAACCACTACATAGAGGACTGGGTTAACTATATAGAACCACTACATAGAACCACTACTTAGAGGACTGGGTTAACTAGATAGAACCACAACATAGAGGACTGGGTTAACTATATAGAACCACTACATAGAGGACTGGGTTAACTATATAGAACCACTACATAGAGGACTGGGTTAACTACATAGAACTACTACATAGAGGACTGGGTTAACTAGATAGAACCACTACATAGAGGAATGGGTTAACTATATAGAACCACTACATAAAACCACTACATAGAGGACTGGGTTAACTATATAGAACCACTACATAGAACCACTACTTAGAGGACTGGGTTAACTAGATAGAACCACTACATAGAGGCATGGGTTAACTACATAGAACCACTACATAGAGGAATGGGTTAACTAGATAGAACCACTACATAAAACCACTACATAGAGGACTGGGTTAACTATATAGAACCACTACATAGAACCACTACTTAGAGGACTGGGTTAACTAGATAGAACCACTACATAGAGGCATGGGTTAACTACATAGAACCACTACATAGAGGAATGGGTTAACTAGATAGAACCACTACATAAAACCACTACATAGAGGACTGGGTTAACTATATAGAACCACTACATAGAACCACTACTTAGAGGACTGGGTTAACTAGATAGAACCACTACATAGAGGAATGGGTTAACTAAATAGAACCACTACATTGAGGAATGGGTTAACTAGATAGAACCACTACTTAGAGGACTGGGTTAACTAGATAGAACCACTACATAGAACCACTACATAGAGGACTGGGTTAACTAGATAGAACCACTACATAGAACCACTACATAGAGGACTGGGTTAACTAGATAGAACCACTACATAGAACCACTACATAGAGGACTGGGTTAACTACATAGAACCACTACATAGAGGACTGGGTTAACTACATAGAACCACTACATAGAGGACTGGGTTAACTATATAGAACCACTACATAAAAGCACTACATAGAGGAATGGGTTAACTATATAGAACCACTACATAGAGGACTGGGTTAACTAGATAGAACCACTACATAGAACCACTACATAGAGGACTGGGTTAACTATATAGAACCACTACATAGAGGACTGGGTTAACTATATAGAACCACTACATAGAGGACTGGGTTAACTAGATAGAACCACTACATAGAACCACTACATAGAGGACTGGGTTAACTATATAGAACCACTACATAGAACCACTACTTAGAGGAATGGGTTAACTATATAGAACCACTACATAGAGGACTAGGTTAACTATATAGAACCACTACATAGAACCACTACATAGAGGAATGGGTTAACTATATAGAACCACTACATAGAGGACTGGGTTAACTATATAGAACCACTACTTAGGGGACTGGGTTAACTATATAGAACCACTACATAGAGGAATGGGTTAACTAGATAGAACCACTACATAAAACCACTACATAGAGGACTGGGTTAACTAGATAGAACCACTACATAAAACCACTACATAGAGGACTGGGTTAACTATATAGAACCACTACATAGAACCACTACATAGAGGACTGGGTTAACTAGATAGAACCACTACATAGAGGACTGGGTTAACTATATAGAACCACTACATAGAGGACTGGGTTAACTATATAGAACCACTACATAGAGGACTGGGTTAACTACATAGAACCACTACATAGAGGACTGGGTTAACTAGATAGAACCACTACATAGAGGACTGGGTTAACTAGATAGAACCACTACATAGAACCACTACATAGAGGACTGGGTTAACTATATAGAACCACTACTTACGAGGACTGGGTTAACTAGATAGAACCACTACATAAAACCACTACATAGAGGACTGGGTTAACTATATAGAACCACTACATAGAACCACTACTTAGAGGACTGGGTTAACTAGATAGAACCACAACATAGAGGACTGGGTTAACTATATAGAACCACTACATAGAGGACTGGGTTAACTACATAGAACTACTACATAGAGGACTGGGTTAACTATATAGAACCACTACATAAAACCACTACATAGAGGACTGGGTTAACTATATAGAACCACTACATAGAACCACTACTTAGAGGACTGGGTTAACTAGATAGAAGCACTACATAGAGGCATGGGTTAACTACATAGAACCACTACATAGAGGAATGGGTTAACTAGATAGAACCACTACATAAAACCACTACATAGAGGACTGGGTTAACTATATAGAACCACTACATACAACCACTACTTAGAGGACTGGGTTAACTAGATAGAACCACTACATAGAGGAATGGGTTAACTACATAGAACCACTACATAGAGGAATGGGTTAACTAGATAGAACCACTACTTAGAGGACTGGGTTAACTACATAGAACCACTACATAGAACCACTACATAGAGGAATGGGTTAACTATATAGAACCACTACATAGAGGACTGGGTTAACTACATAGAACCACTACATAGAGGACTGGGTTAACTATATAGAACCACTACATAGAGGACTGGGTTAACTATATAGAACCACTACATAGAGGACTGGGTTAACTAGATAGAACCACTACATAGAGGACTGGGTTAACTATATAGAACCACTACATAGAACCACTACATAGAACCACTACATAGAGGCATGGGTTAACTAGATAGAACCACTACATAAAACCATTACATAGAGGACTGGGTTAACTATATAGAACCACTACATAGAGGACTGGGTTAACTATATAGAACCACTACATAGAGGACTGGGTTAACTATATAGAACCACTACATAGAGGACTGGGTTAACTAGATAGAACCACTACATAGAACCACTACATAAAACCACTACTTAGAGGACTGGGTTTACTATATAGAACCACTACATAGAGAACTGGGTTAACTAGATAGAACCACTACATAGAACCACTACATAGAGGACTGGGTTAACTATATAGAACCACTACATAGAGGACTGGGTTAACTATATAGAACCACTACATAGAGGACTGGGTTAACTATATAGAACCACTACATAGAACCACTACATAAAACCACTACATAGAGGACTGGGTTAACTATATAGAACCACTACATAGAACCACTACATAGAGGACTGGGTTAACTATATAGAACCACTACATAGAGGACTGGGTTAACTACATAGAACCACTACATAGAGGACTGGGTTAACTACATAGAACCACTACATAGAGGACTGGGTTAACTATATAGAACCACTACATAGAGGACTGGGTTAACTAGATAGAACCAATACATAGAGGACTGGGTTAACTAGATAGAACCACTACATAGAGGACCGGGTTAACTATATAGAACCACTACATAGAGGACTGGGTTAACTAGATAGAACCACTACATAGAGGACTGGGTTAACTACATAGAACCACTACATAGAGGACTGGGTTAACTATATAGAACCACTACATAGAGGACTGGGTTAACTAGATAGAACCACTACATAGAACCACTACATAGAGGAATGGGTTAACTATATAGAACCACTACATAAAACCACTACATAGAGGTTGGGTTAACTATATAGAACCACTACATAGAGGAATGGGTTAACTATATAGAACCACTACATAGAGGACTGGGTTAACTAGATAGAACAACTACATAGAACCACTACATAGAGGAATGGGTTAACTATATAGAGCCACTACATAGAGGACTGGGTTAACTAGATAGAACCACTACATAGAGGAATGGGTTAACTAGATAGAACCACTACATAAAACCACTACTTAGAGGACTGGGTTAACTATATAGAACCACTACATAGAACCACTACATAGAGAAATGGGTTAACGATATAGAACCACTACATAAAACCACTACATAGAGGCATGGGTTAACTATATAGAACCACTACATAGAGGACTGGGTTAACTAGATAGAACCACTACATAGAACCACTACATAGAGGACTGGGTTAACTAAATAGAACCACTACATAGAGGACTGGGTTAACTATATAGAACCACTACATAGAGGACTGGGTTAACTATATAGAACCACTACATAGAGGACTGGGTTAACTATATAGAACCACTACATAGAGGACTGGGTTAACTAGATAGAGCCACTACATAAAACCACTACATAGAGGACTGGGTTAACTAGATAGAACCACTACATAGAACCACTACTTAGAGGACTGGGTTAACTATATAGAACCACTACATAGAGGACTGGGTTAACTATATAGAACCACTACATAGAGGACTGGGTTAACTATATAGAACCACTACATAGAGGACTGGGTTAACTATATAGAACCACTACATAGAGGACTGGGTTAACTACATAGAACCACTACATAGAGGACTGGGTTAACTATATAGAACCACTACATAGAGGACTGGGTTAACTATATAGAACCACTACATAGAGGACTGGGTTAACTATATAGAACCACTACATAGAGGACTGGGTTAACTACATAGAACCACTACATAGAGGAATGGGTTAACTATATAGAACCACTACATAGAGGACTGGGTTAACTATATAGAACCACTACTTAGAGGTCTGGGTTAACTAGATAGAACCACTACATAAAACCACTACATAGAGGAATGGGTTAACTAGATAGAACCACTACTTAGAGGACTGGGTTAACTAGATAGAACCACTACATAAAACCACTACATAGAGGACTGGGTTAACTAGATAGAATCACTACATAAAACCACTACATAGAGGACTGGGTTAACTAGATAGAACCACTACATAGAACCACTACATAGAGGACTGGGTTAACTAGATAGAACCACTACATAGAGGACTGGGTTAACTATATAGAACCACTACATAGAACTACTACATAGAGGACTGGGTTAACTATATAGAACCACTACATAGAGGACTGGGTTAACTATATAGAACCACTACATAGAGGACTGGGTTAACTATATAGAACCACTACATAGAACTACTACATAGAGGACTGGGTTAACTATATAAAACCACTACATAGAGGACTGGGTTAACTAGATAGAACCACTACATAGAACCACTACATAGAGGACTGGGTTAACTATATAGAACCACTACATAAAACCACTACTTAGAGGACTGGGTTAACTATATAGAACCACTACATACAGGACTGGGTTAACTAGATAGAACCACTACATAGAAACACTACATAGAACCACTACATAGAACCACTACTTAGAGGAATGGGTTAACTATATAGAACCACTACATAGAGGACTGGGTTAACTATATAGAACCACTACATAGAACCACTACATAGAGGAATGGGTTAACTAGATAGAACCACTACATAAAACCACTACATAGAGGACTGGGTTAACTATATAGAACCACTACTTAGAGGACTGGGTTAACTACATAGAACCACTACATAGAACCACTACATAGAGGAATGGGTTAACTATATAGAACCACTACATAGAGGACTGGGTTAACTATATAGAACCACTACATAGAGGACTGGGTTAACTAGATAGAACCAAATCTAAAAGGACTGGGTTAACTATATAGAACAACTACATAGAACCACTACATAGAGGAATGGGTTAACTATATAGAACCACTACATAGAGGACTGGGTTAACTAGATAGAACCACTACATAGAACCACTACATAGAGGAATGGGTTAACTAGATAGAACCACTACATAGAGGACTGGGTTAACTAGATAGAACCACTACATAAAACCACTACTTAGAGGACTGGGTTAACTATATAGAACCACTACATAGAACCACTACATAGAGGAATGGGTTAACTATATAGAACCACTACATAAAACCACTACATAGAGGGATGGGTTAACTATATAGAACCACTACATAGAACCACTACATAGAGGACTGGGTTAACTAGATAGAACCACTACATAGAGGACTGGGTTAACTAGATAGAACCACTACATAGAACCACTACATAGAGGACTGGGTTAACTATATAGAACCACTACATAGAGGACTGGGTTAACTATATAGAACCACTACATAGAGGACTGGGTTAACTATATAGAACCACTACATAGAACTACTACATAGAGGACTGGGTTAACTATATAGAACCACTACATAGAGGACTGGGTTAACTATATAGAACCACTACATAGAGGCCTGGGTTAACTACATAGAACCACTACATAGAGGACTGGGTTAACTATATAGAACCACTACATAGAGGACTGGGTTAACTATATAGAACCACTACATAGAGGACTGGGTTAACTATATAGAACCACTACATAGAGGACTGGGTTAACTACATAGAACCACTACATAGAGGACTGGGTTAACTACATAGAACCACTACATAGAGGACTGGGTTAACTATATAGAACCACTACATAGAGGACTGGGTTAACTATATAGAACCACTACTTAGAGGACTGGGTTAACTAGATAGAGCCACTACATAAAACCACTACATAGAGGACTGGGTTAACTAGATAGAACCACTACATAGAACCACTACTTAGAGGACTGGGTTAACTATATAGAACCACTACATAGAGGAATGGGTTAACTATATAGAACCACTACATAGAGGACTGGGTTAACTATATAGAACCACTACATAGAGGACTGGGTTAACTAGATAGAACCACTACATAGAACCACTACATAGAACCACTACTTAGAGGAATGGGTTAACTATATAGAACCACTACATAGAGGACTGGGTTAACTATATAGAACCACTACATAGAACCACTACATAGAGGAATGGGTTAACTAGATAGAACCACTACATAAAACCACTACATAGAGGACTGGGTTAACTATATAGAACCACTACATAGAGGACTGGGTTAACTATATAGAACCACTACTTAGAGGACTGGGTTAACTATATAGAACCACTACATAAAACCACTACATAGAGGAATGGGTTAACTAGATAGAACCACTACATAGAACCACTACATAGAGGACTGGGTTAACTAGATAGAACCACTACATAAAACCACTACATAGAGGACTGGGTTAACTAGATAGAACCACTACATAGAGGACTGGGTTAACTATATAGAACCACTACATAGAGGACTGGGTTAACTATATAGAACCACTACATAGAGGACTGGGTTAACTACATAGAACCACTACATAGAGGACTGGGTTAACTAGATAGAACCACTACATAGAACCACTACATAGAGAACTGGGTTAACTACATAGAACCACTACATAGAGGACTGGGTTAACTACATATAACCACTACAGAGGACTGGGTTAACTAGATAGAACCACTACATAGAGGACTGGGTTAACTAGATAGAACCACTACATAGAACCACTACATAGAGGAATGGGTTAACTAGATAGAACCACTACTTAGAGGACTGGGTTAACTAGATAGAACCACTACATAGAACCACTACATAGAGGACTGGGTTAACTATATAGAACCACTACTTAGAGGACTGGGTTAACTAGATAGAACCACTACATAAAACCACTACATAGAGGTCTGGGTTAACTATATAGAACCACTACATAGAACCACTACTTAGAGGACTGGGTTAACTAGATAGAACCACAACATAGAGGACTGGGTTAACTATATAGAACCACTACATAGAGGACTGGGTTAACTATATAGAACCACTACATAGAGGACTGGGTTAACTACATAGAACTACTACATAGAGGACTGGGTTAACTAGATAGAACCACTACATAGAGGACTGGGTTAACTATATAGAACCACTACATAGAACCACTACTTAGAGGACTGGGTTAACTAGATAGAACCACTACATAGAGGCATGGGTTAACTACATAGAACCACTACATAGAGGAATGGGTTAACTAGATAGAACCACTACATAAAACCACTACATAGAGGACTGGGTTAACTATATAGAACCACTACATAGAACCACTACTTAGAGGACTGGGTTAACTAGATAGAACCACTACATAGAGGACTGGGTTAACTACATAGAACCACTACATAGAGGACTGGGTTAACTATATAGAACCACTACTTAGAGGACTGGGTTAACTACATAGAACCACTACATAGAACCACTACATAGAGGAATGGGTTAACTATATAGAACCACTACATAGAGGACTGGGTTAACTATATAGAACCACTACATAGAGGAATGGGTTAACTAGATAGAACCACTACATAGAGGACTGGGTTAACTACATAGAACCACTACATAGAGGACTGGGTTAACTATATAGAACCACTACATAGAGGACTGGGTTAACTAGATAGAACCACTACATAGAGGACTGGGTTAACTAGATAGAACCACTACTTAGAGGACTGGGTTAACTAGATAGAACCACTACATAGAACCACTACATAGAGGACTGGGTTAACTATATAGAACCACTACATAGAGGACTGGGTTAACTACATAGAACCACTACATAGAGGACTGGGTTAACTAGATAGAACCACTACATAGAACCACTACATAGAGGACTGGGTTAACTACATAGAACCACTACATAGAGGACTGGGTTAACTACATAGAACCACTACATAGAGGACTGGGTTAACTAGATAGAACCACTACATAGAACCACTACATAGAGGACTGGGTTAACTAGATAGAACCACTACTTAGAGGACTGGGTTAACTAGATAGAACCACTACATAGAACCACTACATAGAGGACTGGGTTAACTATATAGAACCACTACTTAGAGGACTGGGTTAACTAGATAGAACCACTACATAAAACCACTACATAGAGGACTGGGTTAACTATATAGAACCACTACATAGAACCACTACTTAGAGGACTGGGTTAACTAGATAGAACCACAAAATAGAGGACTGGGTTAACTATATAGAACCACTACATAGAGGACTGGGTTAACTATATAGAACCACTACATAGAGGACTGGGTTAACTACATAGAACTACTACATAGAGGACTGGGTTAACTAGATAGAACCACTACATAGAGGACTGGGTTAACTATATAGAACCACTACATAAAACCACTACATAGAGGACTGGGTTAACTATATAGAACCACTACATAGAACCACTACTTAGAGGACTGGGTTAACTAGATAGAACCACTACATAGAGGCATGGGTTAACTACATAGAACCACTACATAGAGGAATGGGTTAACTAGATAGAACCACTACATAAAACAACTACATAGAGGACTGGGTTAACTATATAGAACCACTACATAGAGGACTGGGTTAACTATATAGAACCACTACATAGAACCACTACTTAGAGGACTGGGTTAACTATATAGAACCACTACATAGAACCACTACTTAGAGGACTGGGTTAACTATATAGAACCACTACATAGAGGAATGGGTTAACTACATAGAACCACTACATAGAGGAATGGGTTAACTAGATAGAACCACTACTTAGAGGACTGGGTTAACTACATAGAACCACTACATAGAACCACTACATAGAGGAATGGGTTAACTATATAGAACCACTACATAGAGGACTGGGTTAACTATATAGAACCAATACATAGAAGAATGGGTTAACTAGATAGAACCACTACATAGAGGACTGGGTTAACTACATAGAACCACTACATAGAGGACTGGCTTAACTATATAGAACCACTACATAGAGGACTGGGTTAACTAGATAGAACCACTACATAGAGGAATGGGTTAACTATATAGAACCACTACATAGAGGACTGGGTTAACTATATAGAACCACTACATAGAACCACTACATAGAGGAATGGGTTAACTAGATAGAACCACTACATAAAACCATTACATAGAGGACTGGGTTAACTATATAGAACCACTACATAGAACCACTACATAGAGGAATGGGTTAACTAGATAGAACCACTACTTAGAGGACTGGGTTAACTATATAGAACCACTACATAGAGGACTGGGTTAACTAGATAGAACCACTACATAGAACCACTACATAAAACCACTACTTAGAGGACTGGGTTTACTATATAGAACCACTACATAGAGGACTGGGTTAACTATATAGAACCACTACATAGATGACTGGGTTAACTAGATAGAACCACTACATAGAACCACTACATAGAGGAATGGGTTAACTATATAGAACCACTACATAAAACCACTACATAGAGGACTGGGTTAACTATATAGAACCACTACATAGAACCACTACATAGAGGACTGGGTTAACTATATAGAACCACTACATAGAGGACTGGGTTAACTACATAGAACCACTACATAGAGGACTGGGTTAACTACATAGAACCACTACATAGAGGACTGGGTTAACTATATAGAACCACTACATAGAGGACTGGGTTAACTAGATAGAACCACTACATAGAGGACCGGGTTAACTATATAGAACCACTACATAGAGGACTGGGTTAACTAGATAGAACCACTACATAGAGGACTGGGTTAACTACATAGAACCACTACATAGAGGACTGGGTTAACTAGATAGAACCACTACATAGAGGACTGGGTTAACTAGATAGAACCACTACATAGAACCACTACATAGAGGAATGGGTTAACTATATAGAACCACTACATAAAACCACTACATAGAGGAATGGGTTAACTATATAGAACCACTACATAGAACCACTACATAGAGGACTGGGTTAACTAGATAGAACCACTACATAGAACCACTACATAGAGGAATGGGTTAACTATATAGAACCACTACATAGAGGACTGGGTTAACTAGATAGAACCACTACATAGAGGACTGGGTTAACTATATAGAACCACTACATAGAACCACTACATAGAGGACTGGGTTAACTAGATAGAACCACTACATAGAGGAATGGGTTAACTATATAGAACCACTACATAGAGGACTGGGTTAACTATATAGAACCACTACATAGAACCACTACATAGAGGACTGGGTTAACTAGATAGAACCACTACATAGAGGACTGGGTTAACTATATAGAACCACTACATAGAGGACTGGGTTAACTATATAGAACCACTACATAGAGGACTGGGTTAACTACATAGAACCACTACATAGAGGACTGGGTTAACTAGATAGAACCACTACATAGAACCACTACATAGAGAACTGGGTTAACTACATAGAACCACTACATAGAGGACTGGGTTAACTAGATAGAACCACTACATAGAGGACTGGGTTAACTAGATAGAACCACTACATAGAACCACTACATAGAGGAATGGGTTAACTAGATAGAACCACTACATAGAACCACTACATAAAACCACTACATAGAGGACTGGGTTAACTATATAGAACCACAACATAGAACAACTACATAGAGGACTGGGTTACCTATATAGAACCACTACATAGAACCACTACATAGAGGACTGGGTTAACTATATAGAACCACTACATAGAACCACTACATAGAGGACTGGGTTAACTATATAGAACCACTACATAGAACCACTACATAGAGGACTGGGTTAACTATATAGAACCACTACATAAAACCACTACATAGAGGACTGGGTTAACTATATAGAACCACTACATAGAACCACTACATAGAGGACTGGGTTAACTATATAGAACCACTACATAGAGGACTGGGTTAACTAGATAGAACCACTACATAGAACCACTACATAGAGGACTGGGTTAACAAGATAGAACCACTACATAGAGGACTGGGTTAACAAGATAGAACCACTACATAGAGGACTGGGTTAACTATATAGAACCACTACATAGAACCACTACATAGAGGACTGGGTTAACTAGATAGAACCACTACATAGAGGACTGGGTTAACTAGATAGAACCACTACATAGAGGACTGGGTTAACTAGATAGAACCACTACATAGAACCACTACATAGAGGACTGGGTTAACTAGATAGAACCACTACATAGAACCACTACATAGAGGAATGGGTTAACTACATTGTGTGTGTGTGTGTGTGTGTGTGTGTGTGTGTGTGTGTGTGTGTGTGTGTGTGTGTGTGTGTGTGTGTGTGTGTGTGTGAGACAGGGCAGTGTGTGTGTGTGTGGTACCTCCAGCTGAGGGTTGGACATAGAGGCCAGTGTGTGTGTGTGTGTGTGTGTGTGGTACCTCCAGCTGAGGGTTGGACATAGAGGCCAGTGTGTGTGTGTGTGTGTGTGTGTGGTACCTCCAGCTGAGGGTTGGACATAGAGGCCAGTGTGTGTGTGTGTGGTACCTCCAGCTGAGGGTTGGACATAGAGGCCAGTGTGTGTGTGTGTGTGTGTGTGTGTGTGTGTGGTACCTCCAGCTGAGGGTTGGACATAGAGGCCAGTGTGTGTGTGTGTGTGTGTGTGGTACCTCCAGCTGAGGGTTGGACATAGAGGCCAGTGTGTGTGTGTGTGTGTGTGTGGTACCTCCAGCTGAGGGTTGGACATAGAGGCCAGTGTGTGTGTGTGTGTGTGTGTGTGGTACCTCCAGCTGAGGGTTGGACATAGAGGCCAGTGTGTGTGTGTGTGTGTGTGTGGTACCTCCAGCTGAGGGTTGGACATAGAGGCCAGTGTGTGTGTGTGTGTGTGTGTGTGTGGTACCTCCAGCTGAGGGTTGGACATAGAGGCCAGTGTGTGTGTGTGTGTGTGTGTGTGTGGTACCTCCAGCTGAGGGTTGGACATAGAGGCCAGTGTGTGTATGTAGTACCTCCAGCTGAGGGTTGGACATAGAGGCCAGTGTGTGTGTGTGTGTGTGTGTGTGTGGTACCTCCAGCTGAGGGTTGGACAGAGGCCAGTGTGTGTGTGTGTGTGTGGTACCTCCAGCTGAGGGTTGGACATAGAGGCCAGTGTGTGTGTGTGTGTGTGGTACCTCCAGCTGAGGGTTGGACATAGAGGCCAGTGTGTGTGTGTGTGTGTGGTACCTCCAGCTGAGGGTTGGACATAGAGGCCAGTGTGTGTGTGTGTGTGTGGTACCTCCAGCTGAGGGTTGGACATAGAGGCCAGTGTGTGTGTGTGTGTGGTACCTCCAGCTGAGGGTTGGACATAGAGGCCAGTGTGTGTGTGTGTGTGGTACCTCCAGCTGAGGGTTGGACATAGAGGCCAGTGTGTGTGTGTGGTACCTCCAGCTGAGGGTTGGACATAGAGGCCAGTGCGGCAACGTTGAAGGGGAAGTAGCTGTTAGCTCCTCCCATGTCCATCTGTCCTCCGTACGCTCCATGGTTCACACGCAGAGACAGACCCTGAGACAGAGACAGAGAGGGTTATAGAGACACACAGAGACAGACCCTGGGACAGAGACAGAGAGGTTATAGAGACACACAGAGACAGGCCCTGGGACAGAGACAGGCCCTGAGACAGAGAGGTTATAGAGACACACAGAGACAGGCCCTGGGACAGAGAGGGTTATAGAGACACACAGAGACAGACCCTGGGACAGAGACAGAGAGGTTATAGAGACACACAGAGACAGGCCCTGGGACAGAGACAGGCCCTGAGACAGAGAGGTTATAGAGACACACAGAGACAGGCCCTGGGACAGAGAGGTTATAGAGACACACAGAGACAGACCCTGAGACAGAGACAGAGAGGGTTATAGAGACACACAGAGACAGACCCTGGGACAGAGACAGAGAGGTTATAGAGACACACAGAGACAGGCCCTGGGACAGAGACAGGCCCTGAGACAGAGAGGTTATAGAGACACACAGAGACAGGCCCTGGGACAGAGACAGGCCCTGAGACAGAGACAGAGAGGTTATAGAGACACACAGAGACAGGCCCTGGGACAGAGACAGGCCCTGAGACAGAGACAGAGAGGTTATAGAGACACACAGAGACAGGCCCTGGGACAGAGAGGTTATAGAGACACACAGAGACAGACCCTGGGACAGAGACAGAGAGGGTTATAGAGACACACAGAGACAGACCCTGGGACAGAGACAGAGAGGGTTATAGACACACACAGAGACAGACCCTGGGACAGAGACAGGCCCTGGGACAGAGACAGAGAGGGTTATAGATACACACAGAGACAGACCCTGGGACAGAGACAGAGAGGGTTATAGAGACACACAGAGACAGGCCCTGGGACAGAGACAGAGAGGGTTATAGAGACACAGAGACAGACCCTGGGACAGAGACACACAGAGACAGACCCTGGGACAGAGACAGAGAGGGTTATAGAGACACACAGAGACAGACCCTGGGACAGAGACAGAGAGGGTTATAGAGACACACAGAGACAGACCCTGGGACAGAGACAGAGAGGGTTATAGAGACACACAGAGACAGACCCTGGGACAGAGACAGAGAGGGTTATAGAGACACACAGAGACAGACCCTGGGACAGAGACAGAGAGGGTTATAGAGACACACAGAGACAGACCCTGGGACAGAGACAGAGAGGGTTATAGAGACACACAGAGACAGACCCTGGGACAGAGACAGAGAGGGTTATAGAGACACACAGAGACAGACCCTGGGACAGAGACAGAGAGGGTTATAGAGACACACAGAGACAGACCCTGGGACAGAGACAGGCCCTGGGACAGAGACAGAGAGGGTTATAGATACACACAGAGACAGACCCTGGGACAGAGACAGAGAGGGTTATAGAGACACACAGAGACAGGCCCTGGGACAGAGACAGTCCCTGGGACAGAGACAGGCCCTGGGACAGAGACAGGCCCTGGGACAGAGACAGGCCCTGGGACAGAGACAGAGAGGGTTATAGAGACACAGAGAGACAGACCCTGGGACAGAGACAGGCCCTGGGACAGAGACAGAGAGAGTTATAGAGAGACAGACCCAGGGACATAGACAGACCCTGGGACAGAGACAGAGAGCGTTATAGAGACACAGAGACAGACCCTGGGACAGAGACAGGCCCTGGGACAGAGACAAAGAGGGTTATAGAGACACAGAGACAGACCCTGGGACAGAGACAGGCCCTGGGACAGAGACAGGCCCTGGGACAGAGACAGAGAGGGTTATAGAGACACAGAGAGACAGACCCTGGGACAGAGACAGGCCCTGGGACAGAGACAGAGAGCGTTATAGAGAGACAGACCCTGGGACAGAGACAGACCCTGGGACAGAGACAGAGAGCGTTATAGAGACACAGAGACAGACCCTGGGACAGAGACAGGCCCTGGGACAGAGACAGAGAGGGTTATAGAGACAGACCCTGGGACAGAGACAGGCCCTGGGACAGAGACAGAGACAGTTATAGAGACACACAGAGACAGAACCTGGGACAGAGACAGACCCTGGGACAGAGACAGAGAGGGTTATAGAGACAGCCCCTGGGACAGAGACAGAGAGGTTATAGATACACACAGAGACAGGCCCTGGGACAGAGACAGGCCCTGGGACAGACACAGAGAGGGTTATAGAGACACACAGAGACAGACCCTGGGACAGAGACAGAGAGGTTATAGAGACACAGAGACAGACCCTGGGACAGAGGCCGAGAGGTTTATAGAGACAGACCCTGGGACAGAGACAGGCCCTGGGACAGAGACAGAGAGGGTTATAGAGACACACAGAGACAGACCCTGGGACAGAGACAGAGAGGGTTATAGAGACACACAGAGACAGACCCTGGGACAGAGACAGAGAGGGTTATAGAGACACACAGAGACAGACCCTGGGACAGAGACAGAGAGGGTTATAGAGACACACAGAGACAGACCCTGGGACAGAGACAGAGAGGGTTATAGAGACACACAGAGACAGACCCTGGGACAGAGACAGAGAGGGTTATAGATACACACAGAGACAGACCCTGGGACAGAGACAGAGAGGGTTATAGAGACACACAGAGACAGGCCCTGGGACAGAGACAGGCCCTGGGACAGAGACAGGCCCTGGGACAGAGACAGGCCCTGGGACAGAGACAGGCCCTGGGACAGAGACAGAGAGGGTTATAGAGACACAGAGAGACAGACCCTGGGACAGAGACAGGCCCTGGGACAGAGACAGAGAGAGTTATAGAGAGACAGACCCAGGGACATAGACAGACCCTGGGACAGAGACAGAGAGCGTTATAGAGACACAGAGACAGACCCTGGGACAGAGACAGGCCCTGGGACAGAGACAAAGAGGGTTATAGAGACACAGAGACAGACCCTGGGACAGAGACAGGCCCTGGGACAGAGACAGGCCCTGGGACAGAGACAGAGAGGGTTATAGAGACACAGAGAGACAGACCCTGGGACAGATACAGGCCCTGGGACAGAGACAGAGAGCATTATAGAGAGACAGACCCTGGGACAGAGACAGACCCTGGGACAGAGACAGAGAGCGTTATAGAGACACAGAGACAGACCCTGGGACAGAGACAGGCCCTGGGACAGAGACAGAGAGGGTTATAGAGACAGACCCTGGGACAGAGACAGGCCCTGGGACAGAGACAGAGAGAGTTATAGAGACACACAGAGACAGAACCTGGGACAGAGACAGACCCTGGGACAGAGACAGAGAGGGTTATAGAGACAGCCCCTGGGACAGAGACAGAGAGGTTATAGATACACACAGAGACAGGCCCTGGGACAGAGACAGGCCCTGGGACAGACACAGAGAGGGTTATAGAGACACACAGAGACAGACCCTGGGACAGAGACAGAGAGGTTATAGAGACACAGAGACAGACCCTGGGACAGAGGCCGAGAGGTTTATAGAGACAGACCCTGGGACAGAGACAGGCCCTGGGACAGAGACAGAGAGGGTTATAGAGACAGACCCTGGGACAGAGAGGTTATAGAGACACACAGAGACAGGCCCTGGGACAGAGACAGACCCTGGGACAGAGACAGACCCTGGGACAGAGACAGACCCTGGGACAGAGTGCGTTCTGAGCCCTCTCCTATCCTCCCTGTCTCCAACTCAATCATCAAGTTTACTGACGGCACAACAGTAGTAGGCCTGATTACCAACAATGACGAGAGTCACAGGTGAGGAACAGAGACAGAGACAGGGACAGAGACAGACCCTGGGACAGAGACAGACCCTGGGACAGAGACAGACCCTGGGACAGAGACAGACCCTGGGACAGAGACAGACCCTGGGACAGAGTGCGTTCTGAGCCCTCTCCTATCCTCCCTGTCTCCAACTCAATCATCAAGTTTACTGACGGCACAACAGTAGTAGGCCTGATTACCAACAATGACGAGAGTCACAGGTGAGGAACTTAGCAGTGTGGTGTCAGGAAAACATCCTCTCCTTCAAAGTCAACCAAAGGAAGGAGCTGATCGTGGACTCAGAGGGAGAGGAGGGGGAGCACCCCCTATCACATCGACGGGACCGCAGTGGAGGTCAAAAGCTTCGAGGTCTGACTGACTGTACCTTCTTCTCCGCCTCGTACTCGGCCCAGGCTGCTTTGCGGTCCTCCTCGCTGAGAGCCTCCTCTTCCTTGTGATCCAGCAGGGAGTCATGTTCATGATAGCCTACAATCTGCTCCTTATTGCTGTGGAGCAGCTCAGCTAGGAAGGGGTCCTACAGGAGAGAAGTTACAGCACGGTTAGGTTAAGGTCAGGTTAAGGTCAGGTCAGGTTAAGGTCAGGTGAAGATTAGGTCAGGTTAAGGTTAGGTTAAGGTCAGGTGAAGATTAGGTCAGGTTAAGGTTAGGTCAGGTCAGGTTAAGGTTAGGTTAAGGTTAGGTGAAGGTCAGGTGAAGATTAGGTCAGGTTAACGTCAGGTGAAGGTCATGTGAAGGTTAAGGTCAATTTAAGGTCAGGTTAAGGTCACCTTAAGGTTAAGCTTAGGTTAAAGTCAGGTTAAGGTCAGTGAGTCATGATAGCCCACAATCTGTCCCTTATTGCTGTGGTCCTACAGCAGAGATGGAGCAGTCAGCTAGGAAACACACACACACACACACAATGACACCACAGCCCCAGCTCTTTCTTTTTTTACACCAATCAAAACCCTAAAAGTGGGAAAATAAAATCTGTTAATATAATCAGAGAATAAAATCCACCAGCTGGTTTGAGTGTTCTCCAGAGTGGAACAGCTGGTTTGAGTGTTCTCCAGAGTGGAACAGCTGGTTTGAGTGTTCTCCAGAGTGGAACAGCTGGTTTGAGTGTTCTCCAGAGTGGAACAGCTGGTTTGAGTGTTCTCCAGAGTGGAACAGCTGGTTTGAGTGTTCTCCAGAGTGGAACAGCTGGTTTGAGTGTTCTCCAGAGTGGAACAGCTGGTTTGAGTGTTCTCCAGAGTGGAACAGCTGGTTTGAGTGTTCTCCAGAGTGGAACAGCTGGTTTGAGTGTTCTCCAGAGTGGAACAGCTGGTTTGAGTGTTCTCCAGAGTGGAACAACTGGAGGGGGGGAGGGGAGAAGTCGACATGTTCAGGGGCGTTCATGAGACTCTTCAGTTTCCGTGGCAACACTGTTATTGAAAATAATACCTGAGTAAAAGTGACAAGCTCCAGTCAGACAGTAGAGCCTGTCAGTCAGACAGTAGAGCCTGTCAGTCAGTCCTGTACAGCTCCAGTCAGACAGTAGAGCCTGTCAGTCAGACAGTAGAGCCTGTCAGTCAGTCCTGTACAGCTCCAGTCAGACAGTAGAGCCTGTCAGTCAGAGAGTAGAGCCTGACAGTCAGACAGTAGAGCCTGTCAGTCAGAGAGTAGAGCCTGACAGTCAGACAGTAGAGCCTGTCAGTCAGACAGTAGAGCCTGTCAGTCCCGTACAGCTCCAGTCAGACAGTAGAGCCTGTCAGTCAGACAGTAGAGCCTGTCAGTCCTGTACAGCTCCAGTCAGACAGTAGAGCCTGTCAGTCAGACAGTAGAGCCTGTCAGTCCTGTACAGCTCCAGTCAGACAGTAGAGCCTGTCAGTCAGACAGTAGAGCCTGTCAGTCAGACAGTAGAGCCTGTCAGTCAGACAGTAGAGCCTGTCAGTCCTGTACAGCTCCAGTCAGACAGTAGAGCCTGTCAGTCAGACAGTAGAGCCTGTCAGTCAGACAGTAGAGCCTGTCAGTCAGACAGTAGAGCCTGTCAGTCAGACAGTAGAGCCTGTCAGTCCTGTACAGCTCCAGTCAGACAGTAGATCCTGTCAGTCAGACAGTAGAGCCTGTCAGTCAGTCCTGTACAGCTCCAGTCAGACAGTAGAGCCTGTCAGTCAGACAGTAGAGCCTGTCAGTCAGACAGTAGAGCCTGTCAGTCCTGTACAGCTCCAGTCAGACAGTAGATCCTGTCAGTCAGACAGTAGAGCCTGTCAGTCAGTCCTGTACAGCTCCAGTCAGACAGTAGAGCCTGTCAGTCAGACAGTAGAGCCTGTCAGTCCTGTACAGCCCCAGTCAGACAGTAGATCATGTCAGTCAGACAGTAGAGCCTGTCAGTCAGTCCTGTACAGCTCCAGTCAGACAGTAGAGCCTGTCAGTCAGACAGTAGAGCCTGTCAGTCAGTCCTGTACAGCTCCAGTCAGACAGTAGAGCCTGTCAGTCAGACAGTAGAGCCTGTCAGTCAGAGAGTAGAGCCTGACAGTCAGACAGTAGAGCCTGTCAGTCAGAGAGTAGAGCCTGTCAGTCAGTCCTGTACAGCTCCAGTCAGACAGTAGAGCCTGTCAGTCCTGTACAGCCCCAGTCAGACAGTAGAGCCTGTCAGTCAGACAGTAGAGCCTGTTAGTCAGACAGTAGAGCCTGTCAGTCCTGTACAGCCCCAGTCAGACAGTAGAGCCTGTCAGTCAGACAGTAGAGCCTGTCAGTCAGACAGTAGAGCCTGTCAGTCAGTCCTGTACAGCTCCAGTCAGACAGTAGAGCCTGTCAGTCAGACAGTAGAGCCTGTCAGTCAGACAGTAGAGCCTGTCAGTCCTGTACAGCTCCAGTCAGACAGTAGAGCCTGTCAGTCAGACAGTAGATCCTGTCAGTCCTGTACAGCTCCAGTCAGACAGTAGAGCCTGTCAGTCAGACAGTAGATCCTGTCAGTCCTGTACAGCTCCAGTCAGACAGTAGAGCCTGTCAGTCGGACAGTAGATCCTGTCAGTCCTGTACAGCTCCAGTCAGACAGTAGAGCCTGTCAGTCGGACAGTAGATCCTGTCAGTCCTGTACAGCTCCAGTCAGACAGTAGATCCTGTCAGTCCTGTACAGCTCCAGTCAGACAGTAGAGCCTGTCAGTCAGACAGTAGAGCCTACATAGGGAATAGGGTCTAAAGTAGTGTACTGCATAGGGAATAGGGTCTAAAGTAGTGCACTACATAGGGAATAGTTTGCCATTTGGGACACAGACAATGAGTATCTTAAAGAGAGGGATGGAGTAATTACACCATCAGGTAGACTGACGGAGGGAGACAAGGAAAACAACTGGGGTGGAGAGGGTGAGGAGAGAGAGGGAGGGTGAGGAGAGAGAGGGTGAGGAGAGAGAGAGAGAGTGAGGGGAGAGAGGGTGAGGAGAGAGAGAGTGAGGAGAGAGTGAGTGAGGGTGAGGAGAGAGTGAGGGTGAGAGAGGGTGAGGAAGAGAGAGAGCGAGAGAGTGAGGAGAGAGAGAGGGTGAGGAAGAGAGAGGGGGTGAGGAAGAGAGAGGGGGTGAGGAAGAGAGAGGGTGAGGAAGAGAGAGGCTGAGGAGAAGAGAGAGGGTGGGGAGAAGAGAGAGGGTGAGGAGAAGAAACAGGGTAACAGGGTGAGGAGAAGAAACAGGGTGAGGAGAAGTGAGGGTGAGGAGAAGAAACGGTGAGGAGAAGAAACAGGGTGAGGAGAAGAACAGGGTGAGGAGAAGAAACAGGGTGAGGAGAAGAAACAGGGTGAGGAGAAGAAACAGGGTGAGGAGAAGTGAGGGTGAGGAAAAGTGAGGAAGAGAGAGAGGGGGTGAGGAGAGAGGGTGAGGACAGGGTGAGGAGAGAGGGTGAGGACAGGGTGAGGAGAAGTGAGGAAGGAGAGAGGAGAAAGAGAGAGAGGGGGGGAGAGAGGGAGAGAGAAAGAGAGGGAGGGAGGGAGAGAGAGAGAGTACTGGGTGAAATTCCACAGTGTGCCATCACAGCAGCAAGATTTGTGACCTGTTGCCACGAGAAAAGGGCAACCAGTGAAGAACAAACACCATTGTAAATACAACCCATATTTATGCTTATTTATTTTATCTTGTGTCCTTTAGCCATTTGTACATTGTTAGAACACTGTATATATATATAATATGACATTTGTAATGTCTTTACTGTTTTGAAACTTCTGTATGTGTAATGTTTACTGTTAATTTTTGTTGTTTTTCACTTTATATATTCACTTTGTATGTTGTCTACCTCACTTGCTTTGGCAATGTTAACACATGTTTCCCATGCCAATAAAGCCCTTGAATTGAATTGAATTGAATTGAGTACTGCAGCTGTAACTGAACCCAGCAGAACTAACAGCTGTCCCTGAACCCAGCAGAACTAACAGCTGTACCTGAACCCACAGCTGTACCTGAACCCACCAGAACTAACAGCTGTACCTGAACCCAGCAGAACTAACAGCTGTACCTGAACCCACAGCTGTACCTGAACCCAGCAGAACTAACAGCTGTCCCTGAACCCAGCAGAACTAACAGCTGTACCTGAACCCACAGCTGTACCTGAACCCACAGCTGTACCTGAACCCACCAGAACTAACAGCTGTGCCTGAACCCAGCAGAACTAACAGCTGTACCTGAACCAACAGCTGTACTGAACCCAGCAGAACTAACATCTGTACCTGAACCCAGCAGAACTAACAGCTGTACCTGACCCAGCAGAACTAACAGCTGTACCTGACCCAGCAGAACTAACAGCTGTACCTGAACCCAGCAGAACTAACAGCTGTACCTGAACCCAGCAGAACTAACAGCTGTACCTGAACCCAGCAGAACTAACAGCTGTACCTGAACCCAGCAGAACTAACAGCTGTACCTGAACCCAGCAGAACTAACAGCTGTACCTGAACCCAGCAGAACTAACAGCTGTACCTGAACCCAGCAGAACTAACAGCTGTACCTGAACCCACAGCTGTACTGAACCCAGCAGAACTAACATCTGTACCTGAACCCAGCAGAACTAACAGCTGTACCTGAACCCAGCAGAACTAACAGCTGTACCTGAACCCACAGCTGTACCTGAACCCAGCAGAACTAACATCTGTACCTGAACCCAGCAGAACTAACAGCTGTACCTGAACCCAGCAGAACTAAGAGCTGTACCTGAACCAACAGCTGTACTGAACCCAGCAGAACTAACAGTACTGCTGGGTTCAGGTACAGCTAACAGCTGTACTAGTCTGTGGCCAGAACAGAGCAGGTCATCTGGTTTAAGAGGCGGTCAGCTAGACATCTTTAATAGTGGGCAGTAAACCCTGTCATATAAACATCACTGGGTTTAGATGGCTAGTTAAACATCGATACACATCCCACACTCTCTCTTCTCCAACCAACACTTCCTCCTCTCCAACTGACTCATTAATCTCTCCTCTCCAACTGACTCATCCATCTCTCCTCTCTAACAGACTCATCCATCTCTCCTCTCTAACAGACTCATCCATCTCTCCTCTCTAACAGACTCATCCATCTCTCCTCTCTAACAGACTCATCCATCTCTCCTCTCTAACAGACTCATCCATCTCTCCTCTCTAACAGACTCATCCATCTCTCCTCTCTAACAGACTCATCCATCTCTCCTCTCTAACAGACTCATCCATCTCTCCTCTCTAACAGACTCATCCATCTCTCCTCTCCATCAGACTCATCCATCTCTCCATCTCTCCTCTCCATCAGACTCATCAATCTCTCCATCAGACTCATCCATCTCTCCAACAGATTCATCCATCTCTCTTCTCCAACAGATTCATCCATCTCTCTTCTCCAACAGATTCATCCATCTCTCCATCAGACTCATCCATCTCTCCATCAGACTCATCCATCTCTCCATCAGACTCATCCATCTCTCCAGACTCATCCATCTCTCCATCAGACTCATCCATCTCTCCATCAGACTCATCCATCGCTCCTCTCCAACAGATTCATCCGTCTCTCCAACAGATTCATCCGTCTCTCCAACAGATTCATCCGTCTCTCCTTTCTAACAGACTCATCCATCTCTAAATCAGACTCATCCATTTCTCCTCTCCCATCAGACTCATCCATCTCTCCGACATATTCATCCATCTCTCCAACAGATTCATCCATCTCTCCTCTCCAACAGATTCATTCATCTCTCCGACATATTCATCCATCTCTCCGACATATTCATCCATCTCTCTGACATATTCATCCATCTCTCCTCTCCAACAGATTTATCCATCTCTCCTCTCCAGACTCATCCATCTCTCCTCTCCAACAGACTCATCCATCTCTCCATCAGACTCATCCATCTCTCCTCTCCATCAGACTCATCCATCTCTCCTCTCCATCAGACTCATCCATCTCTCCGACATATTCATCCATCTCTCCAACAGATTCATCCATCTCTCCTCTCCAACAGACTCATACACCTCTCCAACAGACTCATTCACCTCTCCAACAGACTCATCCACCTCTCCAACAGACTCATCACCTCTCCAACAGACTCATCACCTCTCCAACAGACTCATCCACCTCTCCAACAGACTCATCCATCTCTCCAACAGAATCATCTCTCCTCTCCATCAGACTCATCCATCTCTCCATCAGACTCATCCATCTCTCCTCTCCAACATATTCATCCATCTCTCCGACATATTCATCCATCTCTCCAACAGATTTATCCATCTCTCCGACATATTCATCCATCTCTCCAACAGATTTATCCATCTCTCCTCTCCAACAGATTTATCCATCTCTCCTCTCCAACAGATTATCCATCTCTCCTCTCCAACAGATTTATCCATCTCTCCTCTCCAACAGATTTATCCATCTCTCCTCTCCAACAGATTTATCCATCTCTCCTCTCCAACAGATTTATCCATCTCTCCTCTCCAACAGATTTATCCATCTCTCCTCTCCAACAGATTTATCAATCTCTCCTCTCCAACAGATTTATCAATCTCTCCTCTCCAACAGATTTATCCATCTCTCCTCTCCAACAGATTTATCCATCTCTCCTCTCCAACAGATTAATCCATCTCTCCTCTCCAACAGATTTATCCATCTCTCCTCTCCAACAGATTTATCCATCTCTCCTCTCCAACAGATTTATCCATCTCTCCTCTCCAACAGATTTATCCATCTCTCCTCTCCAACAGATTTATCCATCTCTCCTCTCCAACAGATTTATCCATCTCTCCTCTCCAACAGATTTATCCATCTCTCCTCTCCAACAGATTTATCCATCTCTCCTCTCCAACAGACTCATCCATCTCTCCAACAGACTCATCCATCTCTCCTCTCCAACAGACTCATCCATCTCTCCTCTCCAACAGACTCATCCATCTCTCCTCTCCAACACTCATCCATCTCTCCTCTCCAACAGACTCATCCATCTCTCCTCTCCAACAGACTCATCCATCTCTCCTCTCCATCAGACTCATCCATCTCTCCATCTCTCCTCTCCATCAGACTCATCCATCTCTCCATCAGACTCATCCATCTCTCCAGATTCATCCATCTCTCTTCTCCAACAGATTCATCCATCTCTCCATCAGACTCATCCATCTCTCCATCAGACTCATCCATCTCTCCATCAGACTCATCCATCTCTCCATCAGACTCATCCATCTCTCCATCAGACTCATCCATCTCTCCATCAGACTCATCCATCGCTCCTCTCCAACAGATTCATCCGTCTCTCCTCTCCAACAGATTCATCCGTCTCTCCAACAGATTCATCCGTCTCTCCTCTCCAATCGACTCATCCATCTCTCCTTTCTAACAGACTCATCTATCTCTAAATCAGACTCATCCATTTCTCCTCTCCATCAGACTCATCCATCTCTCCGACATATTCATCCATCTCTCCAACAGATTCATCCATCTCTCCTCTCCAACAGATTCATCCATCTCTCCTCTCCAACAGATTCATTCATCTCTCCGACATATTCATCCATCTCTCCTCTCCAACAGACTCATCCATCTCTCCTCTCCAACAGATTCATCCATCTCTCCTCTCCAACAGACTCATCCATCTCTCCTCTCCAACAGACTCATCCATCTCTCCTCTTCAACAGACTCATCCATCTCTCCTCTCCAACAGACTCATCCATCTCTCCTCTCCAACAGACTCATCCATCTCTCCTCTCCAACAGACTCATCCATCTCTCCTCTCCAACAGACTCATCCACCTCTCCAACAGACTCATCCACCTCTCCAACAGACTCATCCACCTCTCCAACAGACTCATCCACCTCTCCAACAGACTCATCCACCTCTCCAACAGACTCATCCACCTCTCCAACAGACTCATCCACCTCTCCAACAGACTCATCCACCTCTCCAACAGACTCATCCACCTCTCCAACAGACTCATCCACCTCTCCAACAGACTCATCCACCTCTCCTCTCCAACAGACTCATCCACCTCTCCTCTCCAACAGACTCATCCACCTCTCCTCTCCAACAGATTCATCCACCTCTCCTCTCCAACAGATTCATCCACCTCTCCTCTCCAACAGACTCATCCACCTCTCCTCTCCAACAGACTCATCCACCTCTTCTCTCCAACAGACTCATCCACCTCTTCTCTCCAACAGACTCATCCATCTCTCCAACAGACTCATCCATCTCTCCAACAGACTCATCAACCTCTCCTCTCCAACAGATTCATCCATCTCTCCAACACTCATCCATCTCTCCACTCCAACAGACTCATCCACCTCTCCTCTCCAACAGATTCATCCACCTCTCCTCTCCAACAGACTCATCCACCTCTCCTCTCCAACAGACTCATCCACCTCTTCTCTCCAACAGACTCATCCACCTCTTCTCTCCAACAGACTCATCCACCTCTCCTCTCCAACAGACTCATCCATCTCTCCAACAGACTCATCCATCTCTCCAACAGACTCATCAACCTCTCCTCTCCAACAGATTCATCCATCTCTCCAACACTCATCCATCTCTCCACTCCAACAGACTCATCCACCTCTCCTCTCCAACAGATTCATCCATCTCTCCAACACTCATCCACCTCTCCTCTCCAACAGACTCATCCATCTCTCTAAAAGATTCATCCATCTCTCCTCTCCAACGGATTCATCCATCTATTTGGTAAAAGGCAGTAAACAGATGAATGTCAGAGCAGCTGTGTTGTGCTGTTAGACTGTGCTGAGATCATTAAACTGCATGGTGGGGCCCTTGGGGGCCGAACCAGCCTGTCACACAGCACCTGCACCCATGAGGAGAGGAAACAATGGAACGAGAGACAGAGAGAGAGCTGGAGGGTGGACGCAGGCCGGACAGACCGAGGGAGGGATAAACAACAGGGTTTATGACATCTCTAAAGATCAAAGGCAGCTGGCTGCACACTAACCTGTTACACACACACTCCAGGGTACATATACACAGAGGGAGCAGGTTAACAGAGAGCATCTTGGCATTTAAAGGTTATTTGGTTCATCGTTGTTCCAGTGAAGGATATTGCGGTGTGTCTATAATGAGAGGGTTTAAACACAGTAACGAGGGTTGGACCTGTTCCTCTGCAGGGGCTCGGTGAGCAGGGGGCTGCATGTTCCCTCCACTACACAGATTTATGAGAGTGTGCCAGGTGAGCGTGCACACACACAAAACTGTGATTTGTCCAAATAACCAGTGACAATGGTTCCTTGTTAGTCGTCACATCCCATCGTCCTGGGACAGAAGTTACATACATCTATGTTACCGACGCCTGTCCTAGAGAGATTATACCCCCCCCAGCCATCCCATCCAGCCTCGGTACCTTTGGCAGCATAGGCGTGGTCCTCTTGCTCTTCTTGCCAGTGGGATCATCCAGAAGGTCAGGTTCAAAGGCGTAGAGCTCCGTCAGCTCATTCATGGTGAAATGTCTCTCTATCTGCTGTTGATCCACCACTCGGAAGGACAGAGACTGTTTAGCCACCTGGCGGTCATAGATCTTCTCTTCCATAGTACCCTGAGAGGGAAAGAGGACAGGTCAGAGGACAGGTTTACATCTATAGTACCCTGAGAGGAGAAGAGGACAGGTCAGAGGACAGGTTTACATCTATAGTACCCTGAGAGGGAAAGAGGACCGGTCAGAGGACAGGTTTACATCTATAGTACCCTGACCCCACTACATCACTGTCCAGCTACACACGCCACTACGTCACTAACTGTCCAGCTACACACACCACTACGTCACTAACTGTCCAGCTACACACGCCACTACGCCACTAACTGTTCAGCTACACACGCCACTACGCCACTAACTGTCCAGCTACACACGCCACTAACTGTCCAGCTACACGCGCCACTAACTGTCCAGCTACACACACACCACTAACTGCCCAGCTACACATGACACTACGTCATTAACTGTCCAGCTACACACGCCACTACGTCATTAACTGTCCAGCTACACACGCCACTACGTCACTAACTGTCCCGCTACACACGCCACTACGTCACTGTCCCGCTACACACGCCACTGTCCAGCTACACATGACACTACGTCATTAAAACTGTCCAGCTACACACGCCACTACGTCACTAACTGTCCAGCTAAGCACGCCACTACGTCACTGTCCAGCTACACACGCCACTACATCACTAACTGTCCAGCTACACACGCCACTACATCATTAACTGTCCAGCTACACATGACACTACGTCATTAACTGTCCAGCTACACACGCCACTAACTGTCCAGCTAGACACGCCACTATGTCATTAACTGTCCAGCTACACACGCCACTACGTCACTAACTGTCCAGCTACACACGCCACTAACTGTCCAGCTACACACGCCACTAACTGTCCAGCTACACATGACACTACGTCATTAACTGTCCAGCTACACACGCCACTAACTGTCCAGCTACACATGACACTACGTTACTAACTGTCCAGCTACACACGCCACTACGTCACTAACTGTCCCGCTACACACGCCACTACGTCACTAACTGTCCCGCTACACACGCCACTGTCCAGCTACACATGACACTACGTCATTAAAACTGTCCAGCTACACACGCCACTACGTCACTAACTGTCCAGCTACACACGCCACTAACTGTCCAGCTACACACGCCACTACGTCACTAACTGTCCCGCTACACACGCCACTACGTCACTAACTGTCACGCTACACACGCCACTGTCCAGCTACACATGACACTACGTCATTAAAACTGTCCAGCTACACACGCCACTACGTCACTAACTGTCCAGCTACACACGCCACTAACTGTCCAGCTACACACGCCACTACGTCACTAACTGTCCGGCTACACACGCCACTAACTGTTCAGCTACACATGACACTACGTCATTAACTGTCCAGCTACACACGCCACTACGTCACTAACTGTCCCGCTACACACGCCACTACGTCACTAACTGTCCCGCTACACATGACACTACGTCATTAAAACTGTCCAGCTACACACGCCACTACGTCACTAACTGTCCAGCTAAGCACGCCACTACGTCACTGTCCAGCTACACACGCCACTAACTGTCCAGCTACACACGCCACTAACTGTCCGGCTACACATGCCACTACGCCACTAACTGTCCGGCTACACACGCCACTAACTGTCCAGCTACACACGTCACTAACTGTCCAGCTAAGCACGCCACTACGTCACTGTCCAGCTACACACGCCACTATGTCACTAACTGTCCAGCTACACACGCCACTAACTGTCCAGCTACACACGCCACTATGTCATTAACTGTCCAGCTACACACGACACTACGTCACTAAATGTCCAACTACACATGACACTACGTCATTAACTGTCCAGCTACACACGCCACTACGTCATTAACTGTCCAGCTACAATACACATGTTCTAACTATGGAGTTCCTACTTTGTTGTCCTGGATATTGTCTGAACTCTGCTGGGTATTACGTGACTGGCTGGTTGACTGGCTGGCTGGCTGGCTGGCTGGTTGACTGACTGACTGGCTGGCTGGTTACCTGAGCCAGGAATCGGTAGACGTAGCAGGTCTTGAGCTGTCCGAAGCGGTAGAGCCTGAAGATACTCTGGATGTCGTACGACGGGTTCCAGGACGCGTCGAAGATGATGACCCTGTTAGCTCCTATCAGGTTGATGCCCAGAGAACCAGCCCTGGTCGAGATCAGGAACAACCGACCTCTACAGAGGGAGAGAAGGAGAGTTAGAGAGAGAAGGAGAGAGAGAAGGAGAGAGAGAGAAGGAGAGAGAGAGAGAGAGAGAGTTAGAGACGGAGAGAGTTAGGGAGAGAGAGAGAGAGAGAGAGGGAGAGAGAGAGAGGGAGAGAGAGTTAGAGAGAGAGAGAGAGAGAGAGAGAGTGAGAGGGAGAGAGTTAGAGACGGAGAGAGTTAGGGAGAGAGAGAGAGAGATGTGTATGTGTAATGTTTACTGTTCATTTTGTTGTTTTTCACTTTATATATTCACTTTGTATGTTGTCTACCTCACTTGCTTTGGCAATGTTAACACATGTTTCCCATGCCAATAAAGCCCTTGAATTGAATTGAAAGAAAGAGAGAAAGAGAAAGAGAAAGAGAGAGAGAGAGAGAGAGAGAGAGAGAGAGAGAGAGAGAGAGAGAGAGAGAGAGAGAGAGAGGGAGAGGGAGAGAGTTAGAGAGGGAGAGAGTTAGAGACGGAGAGAGTTAGGGAGAGAGAGAGAGAGAGGGAGAGAGAGAGAGGGAGAGAGAGTTAAAGGGAGAGAGAGAGAGAGAGAGAGAGAGAGAGAGGGAGAGAGAGTTAGAGTTAGAAAGGGAGAGAGTTAGAAAGGGAGAGAGTTAGAAAGGGAGAGAGAGTTAGAGAGAGTTAGAGAGAGGGAGAGAGAGAGAGAGAGTTTGAGGGAGAATGTAGATGTGTAGTAGAGGTGTGGAGAGAGGGGTGTAGTACAGGTGTGGAGAGCGAGGTGTAGTAGAGATGTGGAGAGAGGGGTGTAGTAGAGGTGTGGAGAGAGGGGTGTAGTAGAGGTGTGGAGAGCGAGGTGTAGTAGAGGTGTGGAGAGCGAGGTGTAGTAGAGATGTGGAGAGAGGGGTTTAGTAGAGGTGTGGAGAGAGGGGTGTAGTAGAGGTGTGGAGAGAGGGGTGTAGTAGAGGTGTGGAGAGCGAGGTGTAGTAGAGGTGTGGAGAGCGAGGTATAGTAGAGGTGTGGAGAGAGGGGTGTAGTAGAGGTGTGGAGAGAGGGGTGTAGTAGAGGTGTGGAGAGCGAGGTATAGTAGAGGTGTGGAGAGAGGGGTGTAGTAGAGGTGTGGAGAGCGAGGTGTAGTAGAGGTGTGGAGAGCGAGGTGTAGTAGAGGTGTGGAGAGGGGTGTAGTAGAGGTGTGGAGAGCGAGGTGTAGTAGAGGTGTGGAGAGCGAGGTATAGTAGAGGTGTGGAGAGAGGGGTGTAGTAGAGGTGTGGAGAGCGAGGTGTAGTAGAGGTGTGGAGAGCGAGGTGTAGTAGAGATGCGGAGAGAGGGGTGTAGTAGAGGTGTGGAGAGAGGGGTGTAGTAGAGGTGTGGAGAGAGGGGTGTAGTAGAGGTGTGGAGAGCGAGGTGTAGTAGAGGTGTGGAGAGCGAGGTGTAGTAGAGGTGTGGAGAGAGGGGTGTAGAGAGGGGCGTAGTAGAGGTGTGGAGAGAGGGGTGTAGTAGAGGTGTGGAGAGAGGGGTGTAGTAGAGGTGTGGAGAGAGGGGTGTAGTAGAGGTGTGGAGAGCGAGGTGTAGTAGAGGTGTGGAGAGCGAGGTGTAGTAGAGGTGTGGAGAGCGAGGTGTAGTAGAGGTGTGGAGAGAGGGGTGTAGTAGAGGTGTGGAGAGCGAGGTGTAGTAGAGGTGTGGAGAGCGAGGTGTAGTAGAGATGTGGAGAGAGGGGTGTAGTAGAGGTGTGGAGAGAGGGGTGTAGTAGAGGTGTGGAGAGAGGGGTGTAGTAGAGGTGTGGAGAGCGAGGTGTAGTAGAGGTGTGGAGAGCGAGGTATAGTAGAGGTGTGGAGAGAGGGGTGTAGTAGTAGAGGTGTGGAGAGCGAGGTGTAGTAGAGGTGTGGAGAGCGAGGTGTAGTAGAGATGTGGAGAGAGGGGTGTAGTAGAGGTGTGGAGAGAGGGGTGTAGTAGAGGTGTGGAGAGAGGGGTGTAGTAGAGGTGTGGAGAGCGAGGTGTAGTAGAGGTGTGGAGAGAGGGGTGTAGAGAGGGGCGTAGTAGAGGTGTGGAGAGAGGGGTGTAGAGAGGGGCGTAGTAGAGGTGTGGAGAGCGAGGCGTAGTAGAGGTGTGGAGAGCGAGGCGTTGTAGAGGTGTGGAGAGCGAGGTGTAGTAGATGCGTAGTAGAGGTGTGGAGAGCGAGGTGTAGTAGAGGTGTGGAGAGCGAGGTGTAGTAGAGGTGTGGAGAGCGAGGTGTAGTAGAGGTGTGGAGAGCGAGGTGTAGTAGAGGTGTGGAGAGAGGGGTGTAGTAGAGGTGTGGAGAGCGAGGTGTAGTAGATGCGTAGTAGAGGTGTGGAGAGCGAGGTGTAGTAGATGCGTAGTAGAGGTGTGGAGAGCGAGGTGTAGTAGAGGTGTGGAGAGCGAGGTATAGTAGAGGTGTGGAGAGCGAGGTGTAGTAGAGGTGTGGAGAGAGGGGTGTAGTAGAGGTGTGGAGAGCGGGGTGTAGTAGAGGTGTGGAGAGCGGGGTGTAGTAGAGGTGTGGAGAGCGGGGTGTAGTAGAGGTGTGGAGAGCGAGGTGTAGTAGAGGTGTGGAGAGCGAGGTGTAGTTTACCGGACATTGCTGGAGTCATTGAACTCCTCTGCCCACTTCTTCCGGTTCAGGGCGTTGGTGGAGCCGTCCAAACGGTAGTAGTCTATGTTCCGGAACCACTTCCCCTCACCTGCACAGATAAACACATCGTGTAGTTAGACGACAGTCTTCAAAAAGTCATCATACAGTTTGGCTTTATTTTACTAGGCAAGTCAGTTAAGAACCAATTCTTATGTAAAAAGTCAACCTACACCAGCCAAACCCTAAGCCGGACGACGCTGAGCCAATGGGACTCCCGGCCTGTTGATACAGCCTGGATTGGAACCAGGGTCTGTAGTGACGCCTCTAGTACCACTGCACCACTTGGGAGACCTTACTCTCCTGTCAGCTTCAGTTTAGGTAGCCAATAGACACGTCCAGTTCCAAACCAGTCCCTAGACAGGCCCAGTTCCAAACCAGTCCCTAGACAGGCCCAGTTCCAAACCAATCCCTAGACAGGCCCAGTTCCAAACCAATCCCTAGACAGGCCCAGTTTCAAACCAGTCCCTAGACAGGCCCAGTTCCAAACCAGTCCCTAGACAGGCCCAGTTCCAAACCAATCCCTAGACAGGCCCAGTTTCAAACCAGTCCCTAGACAGGCCCAGTTCCAAACCAGTCCCTAGACAGGCCCAGTTCCAAACCAATCCCTAGACAGGCCCAGTTTCAAACCAGTCCCTAGACAGGCCCAGTTCCAAACCAGTCCCTAGACAGGCCCAGTTCCAAACCAATCCCTAGACAGGCCCAGTTCCAAACCAATCCCTAGACAGGCCCAGTTCCAAACCAGTCCCTAGACAGGCCCAGTTCCAAACCAGTCCCTAGACAGGCCCAGTTCCAAACCAGTCCCTAGACAGGCCCAGTTCCAAACCAGTCCCTAGACAGGCCCAGTTCCAAACCAGTCCCTAGACAGGCCCAGTTCCAAACCAATCCCTAGACAGGCCCAGTTCCAAAACAAATCACAAAAAAATGGCCAGGGGAGAATGACTGCCCTCTCACTGAAGCCACAAAGTTCAAAGGACAACCACGGCACTGCAGGCATTACTGGTAGTAAACAGGATCCCCATTATAGCGGAAGGGAGACTGGTGATCTTCCTGTAAATAACACACTTCTACTACACCAGATGTCCTGATGATGTCATGAGCACCATTTAGTGGCTAATGGGATGCCACCTTTCCAACAAGTCAGGGATCAAATGTCTTCCCTGCTAGAGCTGCCCTGGTCAACTGTCGGGGCTGTTACTGTGAAGTGGAAACGTCTAGGAGCCGAGTCTAGGACCGCCGAGTGCTGAAGCGTGGAAAAATAATCTGTCCTCTGTTGCAACTCTTACTAACGAGTTCCATACTGCCTTTGGAAGCAACGTCAGCACAACAACTGTTCGTTGAGAGCTTCATGAAATGGGTTTCCATGGCAGAGCAGCCGCACACAAGCCTAAGATCACCGTGCGCAAAGCCAAGCGTCAGCTGGAGTGGTGTAAAGCTTGTCGCCATTGGACTCTGGAGCAGTGGAAAGGTGTTCTCTGGAGTGATGAATCACGCTTCACCATCTGGCTGTCTGACGGACGAATCTGGGTTTGGCAGATGCCAGGAGAACACCAACTGCCAACTGTAAAGTTTGGCGGAGGAAAAATTGTGGAGAACCAAGTCCCCACAGCAATGTTCCAGCATCTAGTGGAAAGCCTTCCCAGAAGAGTGGAGGCTGTTATGGCAGCAATGTTCCAACATCTAGTGGAAAGCCTTCCCAGAAGAGTGGAGGCTGTTATAGCAGCAATGTTCCAACATCTAGTGGAAAGCCTTCCCAGAAGAGTGGAGGCTGTTTTGGCAGCAATGTTCCAACATCTAGTGGAAAGCCTAGAGAACAGAGAGAGGAGAACGGAGAGAGGAGAACAGAGAGAGGAGAACGGAGAGAGGAGAACGGAGAGAGGAGAACGGAGAGAGGAGAACGGAGAGAGGAGAACGGAGAGGAGAACAGAGTGGAGAACGGAGAGAGGAGAACGGAGAGGGGAGAACGGAGAGGGGAGAACGGAGAGGGGAGAACAGAGAGAGGAGAACGGAGTGGAGAACAGAGAGCCAGGTCTGCCTATGTGCACAATGCCCACAAAATGAGGTGGAAACTGAGATGCACTTCCTAACCTGCCAAATGTATGACCATAGTAGAGACACACATTTCCCACAGATTACACAGATCCACAAAGAATTAGAAAACCAATTAAATGTTGATCAACTCACGGCAGCAAGATGTGTGACCTGTTGCCACAAGAAAAGGGCAACCAGTGAAGAACAAACACCATTGTAAATTCCCTTTTGTAAATGATTTGTACATTGTTACAACACCGTATAAAGACATAATATGACATTTGAAATGTCTCTGTTCTTTTGGAACTTTTGTGAGTGTAATGTTTACGGGTACATTTTTCTTGTTTATTTCACTTTTGTTTATTATCTACTTCCCTTGCTTTGGCAATGTTAACATGTGTTTCCCATGCCAATAAAGCCCTTCAATTGAAATTGATTTGAGAGATGTAAACTAAAGTACTGAGAGAACAGCGATAGTGGAGGCCAGGCCAAACGAGGCCTCTCAGGCACAAGTGATCAGCCTTTTAATATAGCCTGCTAAACACACACGCTGCCTGCTTCACAACTAACATTCAGTATGGTTCCAATTACTTCACTGATCTTTTCATTACAAATTGCTACCCCTTAAGCAAACATTTCTTTGTGTTATATCATTTTTTTTTTATTTTTTTTTAAGAGTCAAGGTCTAATCATTTTCAAAACGTAAGCAAAACCAGATGCCAAGGCTTAATTAAGAACATGACCTAACGCCAGAGGCTGTGTTTGTTGAGAGGGGCAGAGAGAAATACTGTGTGCATGTACCAGTACACATGTTGCATGTCTTCAGAGTGTGTTGTTTTCTCTCATTACTACCCCGCCACGGTCTCCTCCGGTACCAACCCGCCACGGTCTCCTAAGGGTACCAACCCGCCACGGTCTCCTCCGGTACCAACCCGCCACGGTCTCCTCCGGTAACAACCCGCCACGGTCTCCTCCGGTAACAACCCGCCACGGTCTCCTCCGGTAACACGCCACGGTCTCCTCCGGTAACCCGACTCCACGGTCTCCTCCGGTAACCCGACTCCACGGTCTCCTCCGGTAACCCGACTCCACGGTCTCCTCCGGTAACCCGACTCCACGGTCTCCTCCGGTAACCCGACTCCACGGTCTCCTCCGGTAACCCGACTCCACGGTCTCCTCCGGTAACCCGCCACGGTCTCCTCCGGTAACCCGACTCCACGGTCTCCTCCGGTAACCCGCCACGGTCTCCTAAGGGTCCCCGACTAGACGGTCTCCTCCGGTAACCCGACTCCACGGTCTCCTCCGGTAACCCGACGCCACGGTCTCCTCCGGTAACCCGACGCCACGGTCTCCTCCGGTAACCCGACGCCACGGTCTCCTCCGGTAACCCGACGCCACGGTCTCCTCCGGTAACTCGCCACGGTCTCCTCCGGTAACCCGCCACGGTCTCCTCCAGTAACATGCCACGGTCTCCTCCGGTACCAACCCGCCACGGTCTCCTCGAGTAACCCCACTCCACGGTCTCCTCCAGTAACCCACCACGGTCTCTCATCTCAAAGAGCACCATATTCCCTATATAGTATTCCCTATATTAGACCAGGGCCCATAGGGGTAGTGCACTATATTAGACCAGGACCCATAGGGTCCTGTCTCCTCCAGTAACCCGACTCCACGGTCTCCTCCAGTAACCCACCACGGTCTCCTCCAGTAACCCACCACGGTCTCCTCCAGTAACAACCCACCACGGTCTCCTCCAGTAACCCGACTCCACGGTCTCCTCCAGTAACCCACCACGGTCTCCTCCAGTAACCCACCACGGTCTCCTCCAGTAACAACCCACCACGGTCTCCTCCAGTAACAACCCGACTCCACGGTCTCCTCCAGTAACAACCCGACTCCACGGTCTCCTCCAGTAACAACCCGCCACGGTCTCCTCCAGTAACAACCCGCCACGGTCTCCTCCAGTAACAACCCGCCACGGTCTCCTCCAGTAACAACCCGCCACGGTCTCCCCCAGTAACAACCCGCCGCGGTCTCCTCCAGTAACAACCCGCCACGGTCTCCTCCGCGGTGCGGTCAGCGGCGTGGTCAGCAGCGTGGTCAGCGGCGTGGTCAGCAGTGCGGTTAGCGGCGCGGTCAGCGGCGTGGTCAGCGGTGCGGTCAGCGGTGTGGTCAGCGGTGGTCTGCGGTGTGGTCAGCGGTGTGGTCAGCGGTGCGGTCAGCGGTGTGGTCGGCGTGGTCAGCGGTGTGGTCAGCGGTGCGGTCAGCGGTGTGGTCAGCAGTGCGGGTCAGCGGCGTGGTCGGCGTGGTCAGCGGTGCGGTCAGCGGTGTGGTCGGCGTGGTCAGCGGTGCGGTCAGCGGTGTGGTCGGCGTGGTCAGCGGTGCGGTCAGCGGTGCGGTCACCGGTGTGGTCAGCGGTGCGGTCAGCGGTGTGGTCAGCGGTGCGGTCAGCGGTGTGGTCAGCGGTGCGGTCAGCGGTGTGGTCAGCGGTGCGGTCAGCGGTGCGGTCAGCGGTGTGGTCAGCGGCGTGGTCAGTGTGGTCAGCGGTGTGGTCAGCGGCGTGGTCAGCCGCGTGGTCAGCGGTGTGGTCAGCGGTGCGGTCAGCAGTGTGGTCAGCGGTGTGGTCGGTGCGGTCAGCGGCGTGGTCAGCGGTGTGGTCAGCGGTGCGGTCAGCGGTGTGGGTCAGCGTGGTCAGCGGTGCGGTCGGTGTGGTCAGCGGTGCACTCGGTGTGGTCAGCGGTGCGGTCAGCGGCGCGGTCAGCATGTCATGGTCCAGTGAGCCGGTGGTGCACATAACGAACAAGGTTGGGAAACACTAGGCTAGGGGTTGTTTGTGGACAGTGTGTCCAGGGACTACCTCTGTAATGAGGAGGTTGTCCCTCTCTTCTAGGGGGGAGGGGTTAGGGTGTAGGGCAGTACAGTACCTTTGTAGGGAGAGGGTTTCTCCTCCTCTTTGGCTCGGCCAGACAACTCCAGGAAGTCTTCAATCAGGTCCAGAGAGATGAGAGACTGACTGAACACCAGACTGACGAGGGGACAGAAGACACTGTCAACATCACATCATCACTGGACTGTCTGTCAAGTTAACAGGACATTTGAAAACATGAAAAATGCGCCATTTAAGCGTTTAATTCAAGCACTTAGCATTGATCAATTCTGCACTTCTTGTCTCAGTGTTTTCAGAGCTCGTCTCCTTACACTTTGTCCCCAACCTCCTCCTTTGTGGTGATGAACTGATATGATGTATTTAGGTGAGAGGACACCTGGAGCGGATGACTTGACAGTTGTCAGTCGTGTCATTCAGTATTTCTTTGTGACTAAAAACCCCATTCCTGATTGGCAGACTAGAAGCAAAACAAATCTTATTTGTCACATTCAATGTATATAGTCCAGGTGGCAATTTGATTCATTATTCATGAGTCTTGTGGTTTGGGGGGTAGAAGCTGTTAAGGAGCCTTTTGGACCTAGACTTGGTGCTCCAGTTCCGTTTTCCGTGAAGTAGCAGAGAGAACAGTCTATGACTGGGGTGGCTGGAGTCTGACAATTTTTATGGCCTGCCTCTGACACCACCTGGTATAGAGGTCCTGGATGGCAAGGAAGCTTGGCCCCAGTGATGTACTGGGCCGTACGTTACTACCCTCCATAGTGCCTTGCAGTTGGAGGCCGAGCGCGGTGATGCAACCGGTCAGCACGCTCTCGATGGTGCAGCTGTAGAGCTGCAGCTGTAGAGCTTTTTGAAGATGTGGGGACCCAGGCCAAATCTTTTCAGTCTCCTAAGGGGGAATAGGTTTTGTCGTGCCCTCTTCATAACTGTCTTGGTGTGTCTTTACCATGAGTTTTTTGGTGATGTGGACACCAAGAAACTTTAAACTCTCGACCCACAACAGCCCTCGCGATGCGAATGGGTGGTCTCCTTTTCCTATAGTCCACGATCAGCTCCTTTGTCTTGATCACATTGAGGGAGAGGTTGTTGTCCTGGCACCACACTGCCAGATCTCTGACCTCCTCCCTACAGGCTGTTTCATTCAGGCCTACCCTCGGTGTTGTCAACAAACTTAATGATGGTGTTGGAGTTGTGCCTAGCCACCCAGTCGTATCTAATTGTAAGTGAACAGAGAGTACTGGAGGGGACTGAGTATGCACCCCTGAAGGGCCCCTGTGTTGAGGATCAACGTGGCAGATGTGTTGTTACCTACCCTTACCACCTGGGGGCGGCACGTCAGGAAGTCCAGGATCCAGTTGCAGAGGGAGGTGTTAAGTCCCAGGGTCCTTAGCTTATTAATGAGGTTTGAGGGCACTATCGTGTTGAACGCTGAGCTGTCGTCAATGAATAGCATTCTGACATAGGTGTTCCTTTTGTCCATGTGGGGAAGGGGAGTGTGGAGTGCAATAGAGATTGCATCATCTGTGGATCTGTTGTGGCGTTATGCAAATTGGAGTGGGTCTAGGGTTTCTGGGATAATGGTGTTGATGTGAGCCATGATCAATCATGAGTGCTACGGGGCAGTAGCAGGTTACCTTCGCATTCTTGGGCACAGGGACTGTGGTGGTCTGTTTGAAACATGTTGGTAATACAGACTCGGTTGTACCTGTCAGTGAAGACACTTGTCAGTTGGTCCGCGCTCAGAGTACACGTTCCGATAATCCCGCGACCTGTGAAAGTTGATCTGTTTAAAAGCTACGGAGAGCGTGATTACACAGTCGTCCGGAACAGCTGGTGCTCTCATATATGCTTCGGTGTTGCTTGCCTCGAAGCGAGCATAAAAGTAACGTCCTGGTAATCCGTCTGGCACCGCGGCCTTGTGAATGTTGACCTGTTTAAAGGTCTTGCTCACATCTGCTACAGAGAGCGTGATCACACAGTCGTCCGGAACGGCTGGTGCTCTCATGCATGCTTCTGTATTGCTAGCCTCAAAGCGAGCAAAAAAGGGCATTTAGCCTGTCTGGTAGGCTTGCGTCACTTTGCAGCTCACGGCAGGTTTCCCTTTGTAGTTTGTAATAGTTTGCAAGCCCTGTCGCGTCGCTGAGCGTCAGAGCCGGTGTCGTAGGATTCGATCTTAGTCCTGTATTGACGCTTTGCCCATTCGATGGTTCGTCTGAGGGTGGGATTTCTTACAAACGTCCGGATTAGTGTCCTGCACCTTGAAAGTTGCTGCTCTAGCCTTTAGCTCGGTGATGATGTTGCCTGTAAACCATAGCTTCTGGTTGGGATATGTACGTACGGTCACCGTGGGGATGACGTCGTCGATAAACGTATTTATGAAGCTGGTGATCAAAGGATGTTCTTCACATCGTTTTGAATTTAAATAAAATTGTACAATTGTACACTGAAGGCTGTAAAGCCGAAACATCATGTACGTCCCTGATGCAGTGAAAATAATACAAAGAAATGTAATAATGAAGCTTTATGTAAAATTCTTTGTCTGAATTGGTGGGTTTCTGGTTCTTCCTCCACCTCAAATGTATATTATAGTTACTTACATTTTGTCCTCCACCTCCTCGGCCATGCGGAGGATCTCAAACAGCAGCACCATTTTCCCAGAATGCTCCAGGATCTCAGAGTCAGCCTCCGTAACAAACTCCTTGTGCCAGTCAGGACTCCTGGTGCCAGGGCTGGAGGCCGGACGCACTGGGGAGGGCAGAGGGTAAGAATTTAGATTTTCTTTATTAGGATCCCCATTAGTGACAGCTAGTCTTACTGGGGTCCGACACATAACGAAAAATTTGACAAAATACTTAATTTACATACATTTTAAATCATTAACATGTAGAAGAGTACACAACAAGCAGGTCACATGGGGGAGAGGAGTTGTGTTGCTTCACTTGATTAGATGGAAGGGAGTTCAGCTCTGTATAATCCTGTATGTTTCTGGAATTTTTTTCTGGAAAAGACCCCTGGTGGCAATGCTGGTGGGATAAGTGTCGGTGCTGTGTGTAAGTTGATTACGCAAACAATTTGGAATTTCCAACTATGTTTATTTTAACAAGTAGTGACAGTCAGTCAGTCTTTCCTCAACTCTCAGCCAAGACACTGACATGCGTAGTATTTATATTAACTTTCTAGTTACAATGAAGAGCGTGCAGCTCTGTTCTGGGCCAGCTGTAGTTTAACTTCCCTAGGGTAGGGGGCAGCGTTCGGAATTTTGGATGAAAAGCATGCACAAATTAAACTGTCTGCTACTCAGTCCCAGAATATAGGATATGCATATAAATAGAAAACACTCTAAAGTTTCCAAAACTGTTAAAATAATGTCTGTGAGTATAACAGAACTGATATGGCGAAAACCTGAGGAAAATCCAACCAGGAAGTACTATTATTTTGAAAGGCTGTTTTTCCATTGAAAGCCTATCCACCATACAAAGACTTAGGACCCAGATCACGGTCTCTATGGCTTCCTCTACACGTGGCCAGTCTTTAGGCATTGTTTCAGGCTTTTACTCTGAAAAATGAGGGAGATACACCACTTTGAATCAGTGACCAGTGGAAATTTCCAGACATCAGCCATGCGCCTGATCAGGAACGCGCCTTTCTTGTTTCTCCTTTCCTATTGACAAAGCTTTTGTCCGGTTGAAATATTATTGATTATTTATGACAAAAACAACCGGAGGGTTGATTTTAAACATCATATGGCATGTTTAATTACTGGCCTCCCATTCCAAAACAGACCTCAACTCTTTGTTAAGGGCTTCAGTGACTTCATTAGCTGTGGTTGCTGATTTGCATATCATCAGCATACATGGACACACATTCTGTGTTTAATGCCAGTGGCAGGTCATTGGTAAAAATAGAAAAGAGTCAAGGGCCTAGAGAGCTGCCCTGTGGTACACCACACTTAACGTTTGACAATAGAGAATAGAGAAGCTTCTATTAAAAGAAAACTCACAATTCTATTAGATAGATAGCTCTGAATCCACAATATGGCAGAGGTTGAAAAGCCATAACACATGTTTCCTCAACAACAGGTTATGGTCAATAATATCAAAAGGCTGCACTGAAATTTAACAGTACCACTCCCACAATCTTCTTATTATCAATTATTTTTAACCAATAATCTGTCATTTGTGCCAGTGCAGGACATGTCGAGTGCCCTTCTCTATAAGAACGCTGAAAGTATGTTAAATTGTTTAGAGAAATAGAATTATATTTGGTCCAAAAAAATGTCCAACAGTTTGCTACGAGCTGGCAGCAAGCCAGGTCGGGTAGCAGAATGACCTTTGCTTCCCTCCAGGACAAAGACTGCTCTAGGCTCAGATTAAAGGTATGGCAGATAGATGGAAAGCTACTGAGGATGGTAGCTGACTCTATAGCCACTCCTAAATTGTCAATGCCAGAAAGTTTTTCATTATTGATCGATATCAATAATTCCCACCTCCCCCACACTAATTTAAGGCAGGCCTTGGTTCAGGAGGAACATCAGCCCCTTGTTAAGGCAGGCCTTGGTTCAGGAGGAACATCAGTCCCTTGTTAAGGCAGGCCTTGGTTCAGGAGGAACATCAGTCCCTTGTTAAGGCAGGCCTTGGTTGAGGAGGAACATCAGCCCCTTGTTAAGGCAGGCCTTGGTTCAGGAGGAACATCAGTCCCTTGTTAAGGCAGGCCTTGGTTCAGGAGGAACATCAGTCCCTTGTTAAGGCAGGCCTTGGTTCAGGAGGAACATCAGTCCCTTGTTAAGGCAGGCCTTGGTTCAGGAGGAACATCAGTCCCTTGTTAAGGCAGGCCTTGGTTCAGGAGGAACATCAGTCCCTTGTTAAGGCAGGCCTTGGTTCAGGAGGAACATCAGTCCCTTGTTAAGGCAGGCCTTGGTTCAGGAGGAACATCAGTCCCTTGTTAAGGCAGGCCTTGGTTCAGGAGGAACATCAGTCCCTTGTTAAGGCAGGCCTTGGTTCAGGAGGAACATCAGTCCCTTGTTAAGGCAGGCCTTGGTTCAGGAGGAACATCAGTCCCTTGTTAAGGCAGGCCTTGGTTCAGGAGGAACATCAGTCCCTTGTTAAGGCAGGCCTTGGTTCAGGAGGAACATCAGTCCCTTGTTAAGGCAGGCCTTGGTTCAGGAGGAACATTTGGCTTAACAAATCACAAGTTAAATGGACTATAATGATTTGACATGTTGTTTATGACTTCCCCTTCCTCTGTCCCCCATCTACACACATCTGTAAGGTCCACCAGCCAAGTATTGAATTTCAAGCTGATTGGTAGATGGGTAAAAACAAAGCAGACATTTAATATCTTTAAATGGTTTATATATTATGTACACTGACCAACATGTTTCATGAGCTGAAATAAAAGATGCCAGACATTTTCCGGTAACCAATTGTCATACCTGAGTAGAAGTATAGATACCTTAATATAATCCATCCACCTGAGAAGGCGTGGAATATCAAGAAGCTGATTAAACAGCATGATCATTACACAGGTGGCATCTGGGCTATGTTTCTGTCTGTAATAAGGACTTTTGTGGAGAAGAACTCATTCTGATTGGTTGGGCCTGGCTCAAGGACAAGGTCTATGCCCTCCCGATGCCCACCAGCACCCAGTCATGTGTAATCATTGATTAGGGTGTAATGAATTTATTTCAATTGACTGATTTCCTTCTATGAACTGGAACTCAGTAAAATCCTTGATGCGTTTATATTTTCGTTCAGTATATTAAACCAACCAGGCAAATCAAAGAGACAACAGTCCTCCTGAACTGAGCTGCAGGAGAGGAAGGAAACAGCTCTGAGATGTCACCATGAGGCCATTGGTCATTTTAAAACATCTACCAGAGTTCAATGGATGTGATTGGAGAAAACTGAGGATGGATCAACAACATTGTAGTGACTCCACAAGAATGACCTCAATGACAGAGTGAAAAGAATAAACATACAGGGAATAAAAAAATATTCCATAACATGAATCTGGTGTGTAACAAAACACAGAAAAGGAACGCTCTTCGGCCCAAGTGCAAAGGCTTATGTTTGGGGTAAATCCAACATCACTGAGTACCACTCTCCATGTTTTCAAGCATGGCGGTGGCTGTATCATGTTATGGGTATGCTTGTAAGTGGACAACACCAGGGAGTTTTTTTAGGACAAAAAGGAAACGGAATGGAGCACAGGCAAATTCCTAGAGGAAAACCTGCTTCAGTCTGCTTTCCACCAGACACTGGGTGATGAATTCACCTTTCAGCAGGACAGGCCAATTCTACACTGGAGTTGCTTACCAAGACAGTGAATGTTCCTGCCTGGCAGTTTTGACTTACATCTCGTTGAAAATCCTAGAGGAAAACCTGCTTCAGTCTGCTTTCCACCAGACACTGGGTGATGAATTCACCTTTCAGCAGGACAGGCCAATTCTACACTGGAGTTGCTTACCAAGACAGTGAATGTTCCTGCCTGGCAGTTTTGACTTACATCTCGTTGATGATACAGCCACCGCCATGCTTGAAAACATGGAGAGTGGTACTCAGTGATGTTGGATTTACCCCAAACATAAGCCTTTGCACTTGAGCCGAAGAGCGTTCCTTTTCTGTGTTTTGTTACACACCAGATTCATGTTATGGAATATTTTTTTATTCCCTGTATGTTTATTCTTTTAGTCAATTGAAATAAATTCATTACACCCTAATCAATGATTACACATGACTGGGTGCTGGTGGGCATATATATATATATATACACACACACACACACACGTATATATACATACATACATACATACATACATACATACACACACATATATATATACACACATATACACACATATATATATACACACACACATACATATATAAAACACCATAACATTATAACTGTACATTTCTAGTCAGGTATCAATCTACAGGCTCTATATAATTGTATTTCTATACCTTCCTCCTGTGGCTCCGCCCGGTTGCGGCTGGAGGGGTCTCCCCCTCGGGAGCTGGTGTTCCACTCCTTTATCACCTCTAGAGCGTCACTGTCTGAGTCACTGTCCTTCTTCCTGGCCTTCCCTCGCTTCTTCTTCCTATAGGGGGGACAGAGCACAGCAAGGTTGTATATTACAGTATGATAAGACAGTCAGGTTGTATATTACAGTACGATAAGACAGTCAGGTTGTATATTACAGTATGATAAGACAGTCAGGTTGTATATTACAGTACGATAAGACAGTCAGGTTGTATATTACAGTACGATAAGACAGTCAGGTTGTAGATTACAGTACGATAAGACAGTCAGGTTGTAGATTACAGTACGATAAGACAGTCAGGTTGTAGATTACAGTACGATAAGACAGTCAGGTTGTATATTACAGTATGATAAGACAGTCAGGTTGTATATTACAGTACGATAAGACAGTCAGGTTGTATATTACAGTACGATAAGACAGTCAGGTTGTAGACTACAGTACGATAAGACAGTCAGGTTGTAGATTACAGTACGATAAGACAGTCAGGTTGTATATTACAGTACGATAAGACAGTCAGGTTGTATATTACAGTACGATAAGACAGTCAGGTTGTATATTACAGTACGATAAGACAGTCAGGTTGTATATTACAGTATGATAAGACAGTCTGGTTGTATATTACAGTACGATAAGACAGTCAGGTTGTATATTACAGTACGATAAGACAGTCAGGTTGTATATTACAGTACGATAAGACAGTCAGGTTGTAGATTACAGTACGATAAGACAGTCAGGTTGTAGATTACAGTACGATAAGACAGTCAGGTTGTATATTACAGTATGATAAGACAGTCAGGTTGTATATTACAGTACGATAAGACAGTCAGGTTGTATATTACAGTACGATAAGACAGTCAGGTTGTAGATTACAGTACGATAAGACAGTCAGGTTGTAGATTACAGTACGATAAGACAGTCAGGTTGTATATTACAGTATGATAAGACAGTCAGGTTGTATATTACAGTACGATAAGACAGTCAGGGTGTATATTACAGTATGATAAGACAGTCAGGTTGTATATTACAGTACGATAAGACAGTCAGGTTGTATATTACAGTATGATAAGACAGTCAGGTTGTATATTACAGTACGATAAGACAGTCAGGTTGTATATTACAGTACGATAAGACAGTCAGGTTGTATATTACAGTATGATAAGACAGTCAGGTTGTAGATTACAGTACGATAAGACAGTCAGGTTGTATATTACAGTACGATAAGACAGTCAGGTTGTATATTACAGTACGATAAGACAGTACAAGGTTGTATATTACAGTATGATAAGACAGTCAGGTTGTATATTACAGTACGATAAGACAGTCAGGTTGTATATTACAGTATGATAAGACAGTCAGGTTGTAGATTACAGTACGATAAGACAGTCAGGGTGTATATTACAGTATGATAAGACAGTCAGGGTGTATATTACAGTATGATAAGACAGTCAGGTTGTATATTACAGTACGATAAGACAGTCAGGGTGTATATTACAGTATGATAAGACAGTCAGGTTGTATATTACAGTACGATAAGACAGTCAGGGTGTATATTACAGTACGATAAGACAGTACAAGGTTGTATATTACAGTATGATAAGACAGTCAGGTTGTATATTACAGTACGATAAGACAGTCAGGTTGTATATTACAGTATGATAAGACAGTCAGGGTGTATATTACAGTATGATAAGACAGTCAGGGTGTATATTACAGTATGATAAGACAGTCAGGTTGTATATTACAGTACGATAAGACAGTCAGGGTGTATATTACAGTATGATAAGACAGTCAGGTTGTATATTACAGTACGATAAGACAGTCAGGGTGTATATTACAGTATGATAAGACAGTCAGGTTGTATATTACAGTACGATAAGACAGTCAGGGTGTATATTACAGTATGATAAGACAGTCAGGTTGTATACTACAGTATGATAAGACAGTCAGGTTGTATATTACAGTACGATAAGACAGTCAGGGTGTATATTACAGTATGATAAGACAGTCAGGGTGTATATTACAGTATGATAAGACAGTCAGGTTGTATATTACAGTACGATAAGACAGTCAGGGTGTATATTACAGTATGATAAGACAGTCAGGTTGTATATTACAGTACGATAAGACAGTCAGGGTGTATATTACAGTACGATAAGACAGTCAGGTTGTATATTACAGTACGATAAGACAGTCAACAGTGCAAGGCCGTTTATTACATTACGATCGATACTGTAACGTTAAATCAGAGATGCTAACTGGTGAGGGACCTAAAAAAGGTGATAAATGTCGGACAAGAAACAACCTGTAAACTTGCTAGAAAATGTACCTATTTTCCCCGAGTAGTGTTGTCACAATGCCAACATTTGACCAACAAAGTGATGCCAGACCAAGTATCACGATACAGAGTAATATGGTGATACCACGGAGTTGGCCCCGCCACCTCAGGATGCCTGTCCCCGTTTCCTATTGGTTCTGCCCGTGCGCTGCACAAAGCTCTGATCTTCACACCTCTACTCAACACACTTCGATTTACCTTCTCACTTTACAGTATAATACAAAAAGGCTACTGCAGAAACCGGATGATTTGCTCATATCCAAATGCCTACCTGTGATTGGGCAGGATGAATGTGGTAAGGAATATATATATATATACACAGTATATACAGTGTACAAAACATTAAGAACACCTTCCTAATATTGAGTTGCGCTCCCTTTTGCCCCTCAGAACAGCCTCAGTTTGTCGGGGCACGGACTCTACAAGGTGTCGAAAGCGTTGACTCCAATGCTTCCCACAGTTGTGTGAAGTTGGCTGAATGTCCTTCGGGTGGTGGATCATTCTTGATAAACACAGGAAACTGTTGAGTGTGAAAACCCAGTATCGTTGCAGTTCTTGACACAAACCGGTGCGCCTGGCACCTACTACCATAGCCCGTTCAAAGGCACTTCAATATTTTGTTGCCTATTCACCCTCCAGGCCTCTGTTATAGCTCAATGGGTGATACTCTGGGCCTCATAGCTCGATGGGTGATACTCTGGGCCTCTTATAGCTCAATGGGTGATGCTCTGGGCCTCTGTTATAGCTCAATGGGTGATGCTCTGGGCCTCTGTTATAGCTCAATGGGTGATGCTCTGGGCCTCTTATAGCTCAATGGGTGATGCTCTGGGCCTCTGTTATAGCTCAATGGGTAATACTCTGGGCCTCTGTTATAGCTCAATGGGTGATACTCTGGGCCTCTGTTATAGCTCAATGGGTGATACTCTGGGCCTCTTATAGCTCGATGGGTGATACTCTGGGCCTCTTATAGCTCGATGGGTGATACTCTGGGCCTCTGTTATAGCTCAATGGGTGATACTCTGGGCCTCTTATAGCTCAATGGGTGATACTACGGGCCTCTGTTATAGCTCAATGGGTGATACTCCGGGCCTCATAGCTCGATGGGTGATACTCCGGGCCTCATATAGCTCGATGGGTGATACTCCGGGCCTCTGTTATAGCTCAATGGGTGATACTCCGGGCCTCTGTTATAGCTCAATGGGTGATACTCTGGGCCTCTGTTATAGCTCAATGGGTGATACTCTGGGCCTCTTATAGCTCAATGGGTGATACTCTGGGCCTCATAGCTCGATGGGTGATACTCTGGGCCTCTGTTATAGCTCGATGGGTGATACTCTGGGCCTCTGTTATAGCTCGATGGGTGATACTCTGGGCCTCATAGCTCGATGGGTGATACTCTGGGCCTCATAGCTCGATGGGTGATACTCTGGGCCTCATAGCTCGATGGGTGATACTCTGGGCCTCATAGCTCGATGGGTGATACTCTGGGCCTCATAGCTCGATGGGTGATACTCTGGGCCTCATAGCTCGATGGGTGATACTCTGGGCCTCATAGCTCGATGGGTGATACTCTGGGCCTCATAGCTCGATGGGTGATACTCTGGGCCTCATAGCTCGATGGGTGATACTCTGGGCCTCATAGCTCGATGGGTGATACTCTGGGCCTCATAGCTCGATGGGTGATACTCTGGGCCTCATAGCTCGATGGGTGATACTCTGGGCCTCATAGCTCGATGGGTGATACTCTGGGCCTCATAGCTCGATGGGTGATACTCTGGGCCTCATAGCTCGATGGGTGATACTCTGGGCCTCTATTATAGCTCGATGGGTGATACTCTGGGCCTCTATTATAGCTCGATGGGTGATACTCTGGGCCTCTATTATAGCTCGATGGGTGATACTCTGGGCCTCTATTATAGCTTGATGGGTGATACTCTGGGCCTCTATTATAGCTTGATGGGTGATACTCTGGGCCTCTATTATAGCTCGATGGGTGATACTCTGGGCCTCTGTTATAGCTCAATGGGTGATACTCTGGGCCTCTGTTATAGCTCGATGGGTGATACTCTGGGCCTCTTATAGCTCGATGGGTGATACTCTGGGCCTCATAGCTCGATGGGTGATACTCTGGGCCTCATAGCTCGATGGGTGATACTCTGGGCCTCATAGCTCGATGGGTGATACTCTGGGCCTCTGTTATAGCTCGATGGGTGATACTCTGGGCCTCTTATAGCTCAATGGGTGATACTCCGGGCCTCTGTTATAGCTCAATGGGTGATACTCCGGGCCTCATAGCTCGATGTGTGATACTCTGGGCCTCATAGCTCGATGGGTGATACTCTGGGCCTCTCTTATAGCTCAATGGGTGCTACTCTGGGCCTCTCTTATAGCTCAATGGGTGATACTCTGGGTCTCTTATAACTCAATGGGTGCTACTCTGGGCCTCTTACAGCTCAATGGGTGATACTCTGGGCCTCTTATAGCTTGATGGGTGATGCACCGTTATTTTTCATGGATCAACTCAATGGCAAATATCGCCGAAAAGTGACGAGTTTGTGTCCCTGAAAATTACTTTTTCTGTTTCTCGTCCTCAGAGGTCATGCTTAAAGAAGATTCCTCGGTCTCCGAGGCGATGAACTCCTCCATGCTGTCCTCGTCAAAGTACCCCTAAAACACAAGACACACAGTAAGCCCCCCCCCAAGACACAGTCAGCCCCCCCCCCCCAAGACAGAGTCAGCCCCCCCCCCCAAGACAGAGTCAGCCCCCCCCCCCAAGACACAGTCAGCCCCCCCCCCCAAGACACAGTCAGCCCCCCCCCAAGACACAGTCAGCCCCCCCAAGACACAGTCAGCCCCCCCAAGACACAGTCAGCCCCCCCCCCCAAGACACAGTCAGCCCCCCCAAGACAGTCAGCCCTCCCTAAGACACAGTCAGCCCTCCCTAAGACACAGTCAGCCCTCCCTAAGACACAGTCAGCCCCCCCCCCCAAGACAGAGTCAGCCCCTCCCCCAAGACACAGTCAGCCCCCCCCCAAGACACAGTCAGCCCTCCCTAAGACACAGTCAGCCCTCCCTAAGACACAGTCAGCCCTCCCTAAGACACAGTCAGCCCTCCCTAAGACACAGTCAGCCCTCCCTAAGACACAGTCAGCCCTCCCTAAGACACAGTCAGCCCTCCCTAAGACACAGTCAGCCCTCCCTAAGACACAGTCAGCCCTCCCTAAGACACAGTCAGCCCTCCCTAAGACACAGTCAGCCCTCCCTAAGACACAGTCAGCCCTCCCTAAGACACAGTCAGCCCTCCCTAAGACACAGTCAGCCCTCCCTAAGACACAGTCAGCCCTCCCTAAGACACAGTCAGCCCTCCCTAAGACACAGTCAGCCCTCCCTAAGACACAGTCAGCCCTCCCTAAGACACAGTCAGCCCTCCCTAAGACACAGTCAGCCCTCCCTAAGACACAGTCAGCCCTCCCTAAGACACAGTCAGACCTCCCCAAGACACAGTCAGACCTCCCCAAGACACAGTCAGCCCTCCCCAAGACACAGTCAGCCCTCCCTAAGACACAGTCAGCCCTCCCTAAGACACAGTCAGCCCTCCCTAAGACACAGTCAGCCCTCCCTAAGACACAGTCAGCCCTCCCTAAGACACAGTCAGCCCTCCCTAAGACACAGTCAGCCCTCCCTAAGACACAGTCAGCCCTCCCTAAGACACAGTCAGCCCTCCCTAAGACACAGTCAGCCCTCCCTAAGACACAGTCAGCCCTCCCTAAGACACAGTCAGCCCTCCCTAAGACACAGTCAGCCCTCCCTAAGACACAGTCAGCCCTCCCTAAGACACAGTCGGCAGCCCCCCCCCCCCTTAGTATGTTCTCCTGGGGTTTAGTGATGCGTGTTAGTATGTTCTCCTGGGGTTTAGTGAAGCGTGTTAGTATGTTCTCCTGGGGTTTAGTGATGCGTGTTAGTATGTTCTCCTGGGGTTTAGTGAAGCGTGTTAGTATGTTCTCCTGGGGTTTAGTGAAGCGTGTTAGTATGTTCTCCTGGGGTTTAGTGATGCGTGTTAGTATGTTCTCCTGGGGTTTAGTGATGCGTGTTAGTATGTTCTCCTGGGGTTTAGTGAAGCGTGTTAGTATGTTCTCCTGGGGTTTAGTGAAGCGTGTTAGTATGTTCTCCTGGGGTTTAGTGAAGCGTGTGTTAGTATGTTCTCCTGGGGTTTAGTGATGCGTGTTAGTATGTTCTCCTGGGGTTTAGTGAAGCGTGTTAGTATGTTCTCCTGGGGTTTAGTGAAGCGTGTTAGTATGTTCTCCTGGGGTTTAGTGAAGCGTGTGTTAGTATGTTCTCCTGGGGTTTAGTGATGCGTGTTAGTATGTTCTCCTGGGGTTTAGTGAAGCGCGTGTTAGTATGTTCTCCTGGGGTTTAGTGTAGCGTGTTAGTATGTTCTCCTGGGGTTTAGTGAAGCGTGTTAGTATGTTCTCCTGGGGTTTAGTGAAGCGTGTTAGTATGTTCTCCTGGGGTTTAGAGTAGCGTGTTAATATGTTCTCCTGGGGTTTAGAGTAGCGTGTTAGTATGTTCTCCTGGGGTTTAGTGAAGCGTGTTAGTATGTTCTCCTGGGGTGTAGTGAAGCGTGTGTTAGTATGTTCTCCTGGGGTTTAGTGATGCGTGTTAGTATGTTCTCCTGGGGTTTAGTGAAGCGCGTGTTAGTATGTTCTCCTGGGGTTTAGTGAAGCGCGTGTTAGTATGTTCTCCTGGGGTTTAGTGAAGCGCGTGTTAGTATGTTCTCCTGGGGTTTAGTGAAGCGCGTGTTAGTATGTTCTCCTGGGGTTTAGTGAAGCGCGTGTTAGTATGTTCTCCTGGGGTTTAGTGAAGCGCGTGTTAGTATGTTCTCCTGGGGTTTAGTGAAGCGCGTGTTAGTATGTTCTCCTGGGGTTTAGTGAAGCGCGTGTTAGTATGTTCTCCTGGGGTTTAGTGAAGCGCGTGTTAGTATGTTCTTTTGGGGTTTAGTGTAGCGTGTTAGTATGTTCTCCTGGGGTTTAGTGAAGCGCGTGTTAGTATGTTCTCCTGGGGTTTAGTGAAGCGCGTGTTAGTATGTTCTCCTGGGGTTTAGTGAAGCGCGTGTTAGTATGTTCTCCTGGGGTTTAGTGAAGCGCGTGTTAGTATGTTCTCCTGGGGTTTAGTGAAGCGCGTGTTAGTATGTTCTCCTGGGGTTTAGTGAAGCGCGTGTTAGTATGTTCTCTTGGGGTTTAGTGTAGCGTGTTAGTATGTTCTCCTGGGGTTTAGTGAAGCGTGTTAGTATGTTCTCCTGGGGTTTAGTGAAGCGTGTTAGTATGTTCTCCTGGGGTTTAGTGTAGCGTGTTAGTATGTTCTCCTGGGGTTTAGTGTAGCGTGTTACTATGTTCTCCTGGGGTGTAGTGAAGCGTGTTAGTAGGTTCTCCTGGGGTTTAGTGAAGCGTGTTAGTATGTTCACCTGGGGTTTAGAGTAGCGTGTTAATATGTTCTCCTGGGGTTTAGAGTAGCGTGTTAGTATGTTCTCCTGGGGTTTAGTGAAGCGCGTGTTAGTATGTTCTCCTGGGGTTTAGTGAAGCGCGTGTTAGTATGTTCTCCTGGGGTTTAGTGTAGCGTGTTAGTATGTTCTCCTGGGGTTTAGTGAAGCGTGTCTGTTAGTGGGGTTGGGGCAGCGTGTCTGTTAGTGGGGTTGGGGCAGCTGATACAGACCCGTCTCGTTCCCCTCAACCTGTTTTCTTAGCTGATGAGTGTGTGTGAGTCCATCTGTGTGTACCTTGTTTTCCTTGCTGATGTAGTCCAGCTGCAGGCACCAGGGATGGGTCCAGATTCTACTGAGCATCTGGAAGTCCTGGAAGAGTTTGGTCCCGGCTCGACCCCGACCCCCCTCCACCACGTTCCCCGTACCTGCCCCAGACACACGCAGAGAGAAAGGAAAAGAGAGAACGTGTGTGTCAAACCAACCACAGCTGAGTAAGGTACCACTCCTTCACATCAACACCAGAACAACGTAAGAGACAACTGAAAGAGACAGAAACCTGGATTGTCAAACGTTACAGCCTTATTCTAAAATAGATTAAATGTATTCCTCAATCTACACGAATGAAAACAAAAAACTGGTTTCAAATGTTACGCAAATTTCAAATAAAAAACAGAAATATCTTATTTACATCAGTATTCAGACCCTTTCCTTTGAGACTTGTATTTGAGCTCAGGTGCATCCTGTTTCCATTGATCATTGAGATGTTTCTACAACTTGGAGTCCAACTGTAGTAAATTCAATTGATTGGACTTGATTTGGAAAGGCACACACCTGTCTACATAAGGTCCCACAGTTGACAGTGCATGTCAGAGCAAAAACCAAGTCATGAGGTCGAAGGAATTGTCCGTAGAGCTCCGTAGAGCTCCGAGACAGGAGATCTGATCTGGGGAAGCGTGCCAAAACATTTCTGCAGCATTGAAGGTCCCCAAGAATACAGTGGCCTCAATCATTCTTAAATGGAAGAAGTTTGGAACCACCAAGACTCTTCAAAGAGCTGGTCGCCCGGCCAAACTGACCAATCAAGCTCTAGAGTTCCTCTGTGGAAATGGGAGAACCATCCAGAAGGACAATCATCTCTCCAGCACTCCACCAATCAGGCTTTTATGGTAGAGTGGCCAGACGGAAGCCACTGCTCAGTAAAAGGCACATGACAACCCACTTGGAGTTTGCCAAAAGGCACCTAAAGGACTCTCAGACCATGAGAAACAAGATTCTCTGGTCTGATGAAACCAAGATCGAGCTCTTTGGCCTGAATGCCAAGCATCACGTCAGGACGAAACCTTGCACCATCCCTACGGTGAAGCATGGTGGTGGCAGCATCATGTCTGGAGGAAACCTTGCACCATCCCTACGGTGAAGCATGGTGGTGGCAGCATCATGTCTGGAGGAAACCTGGCACCATCCCTACGGTGAAGCATGGTGGTGGCAGCATCATGTCTGGAGGAAACCTTGCACCATCCCTACGGTGAAGCATGGTGGTGGCAGCATCATGTCTGGAGGAAACCTGGCACCATCCCTACGGTGAAGCATGGTGGTGGCAGCATCATGTCTGGAGGAAACCTTGCACCATCCCTACGGTGAAGCATGGTGGTGGCAGCATCATGTCTGGAGGAAACCTGGCACCATCCCTACGGTGAAGCATGGTGGTGGCAGCATCATATCTGGAGGAAACCTTGCACCATCCCTACGGTGAAGCATGGTGGTGGCAGCAACATGCTGTGGGAACATATTGAACCATTTAGACTAGAGACCAGATCTCTGGTAATATGGGTCATATTGAACCGTTTAGACTAGAGACCAGATCTCTGGTAATATGGGTCATAATGAACCATTTAGACTAGAGACCAGACCTCTGGGTCATATTGAACCGTTTAGACTAGAGACCAGACCTCTGGGTCATAATGAACCGTTTAGACTAGAGACCAGACCTCTGGGTCATATTGAACCGTTTAGACTAGAGACCAGACCTCTGGGTCATATTGAACCATTTAGACTAGAGACCAGACCTCTGGGTCATAATGAACCGTTTAGACTAGAGACCAGATCTCTGGTAATATGGGTCATATTGAACCGTTTAGACTAGAGACCAGATCTCTGGTAATATGGGTCATAATGAACCATTTAGACTAGAGACCAGACCTCTGGGTCATATTGAACCGTTTAGACTAGAGACCAGACCTCTGGGTCATAATGAACCGTTTAGACTAGAGACCAGACCTCTGGGTCATATTGAACCGTTTAGACTAGAGACCAGACCTCTGGGTCATATTGAACCATTTAGACTAGAGACCAGACCTCTGGGTCATAATGAACCGTTTAGACTAGAGACCAGACCTCTGGTAATATGGGTCATATTGAACCATTTAGACTAGAGACCAGACCTCTGGGTTATATTGAACCATTTAGACTAGAGACCAGACCTCTGGGTCATATTGAACCGTTTAGACTAGAGACCAGATCTCTGGTAATATGGGTCATGTTGAACCGTTTAGACTAGAGACCAGACCTCTGGGTCATATTGAACCGTTTAGACTAGAGACCAGATCTCTGGTAATATGGGTCATGTTGAACCGTTTAGACTAGAGACCAGACCTCTGGGTCATATTGAACCATTTAGACTAGAGACCAGACCTCTGGTAACCTCCTTCTCTCCCTCTTAAAACACACAGAAGTACAATCCTCCAGGTAGGATCTGTAGTGTACACTAGGTAAGGTAGGGGTTAGTGTGTACCTGTTAAGTGCTCCAGGTAGTGTCGGTATAGAGTACACTGGATGGGCGTGACTCTGACGGACACAACGTACTCATGTTTAGGAGGCAGGAACTTGGTCAGGGCAGAGTAGTCTCTTCTCTGGAGAGAGAGCAGAGAAAGAGGAGAGAAAGAGCAGAGAGGAGAGAGAGCAGAGAAAGAGCGAAGGAGGAGAGAGAGCAGAGAAAGAGAGGAGAAGGAGGAGAGAGAGCAGAGAAAGAGAGGAGAAGGAGGAGAGAGAGCAGAGAAAGAGAGGAGAAGGAGGAGAGAGAGCAGAGAAAGAGAGGAGGAGGAGAGAGAGCAGAGAAAGAGAGAAGGAGGAGAGAGAGCAGAGAAAGAGAGAAGGAGGAGAGAGAGCAGAGAAAGAGAGGAGAAGGAGGAGAGAGGAGAGAGAGCAGAGAAAGAGAGAAGGAGGAGAGAGAGCAGAGAAAGAGAGGAGAAGGAGGAGAGAGAGCAGAGAAAGAGAGGAGGAGGAGGAGAGAGGAGAGAGCAGAGAAAGAGGAGAAAGAGCAGAGAGAGAGAGCAGAGAGGAGAGAGAGCAGAGAAAGAGAGAAGGAGGAGAGAGGAGAGAGCAGAGAAAGAGAGGAGGAGAGAGAGCAGAGAAAGAGAGGAGAAGGAGGAGAGAGGAGAGAGCAGAGAAAGAGAGGAGGAGAGAGAGCAGAGAAAGAGAGGAGAAGGAGGAGAGAGGAGAGAGAGCAGAGAAAGAGGAGAGAGAGCAGAGAGAGAGAGCAGAGAGAGAGAGCAGAGAGGAGAGAGGAGAAAGAGCAGAGAGAGAGAGCAGAGAAAGAGGAGAGAGAGCAGAGAGCAGAGAAAGAGAGGAGAGAGAGAGAGCAGAGAAAGAGGAGAAAGAGCAGAGAGGAGAGAGAGCAGAGAGGAGAGAGAGCAGAGAGAGCAGAGAGGAGAGAGCAGAGAGGAGAAAGAGCAGAGAGAGAGAGAGCAGAGAAAGAGGAGAGAGAGAGCAGAGAGAGAGAGCAGAGAGGACGTGAGCTATCCTTTATGAGGCAAACATCTGTGTTATATAGTGTTACAACAGTGTTACCTGAACACATCCATTGAGCATCTCGTAGAGGATGTGAGCCCTCTTCTTCATGATCCGTACATCCTGGTCTGTGGAGTCCGCTGCCTGCCCGTTCTGGATGGGGTTGACGAAGCGGTTCCTGAACTCCTTCACTGACCCCAGCAAGTTCTCCTTGATGAAGTTCACCATGCAGTGGTCTGGACAGGGCACACAACGTAAGTATTCACCCTCCCCTCAGATTTCTTCACATTTTACGAAGTGGCATTAAAGTTAATTCCACTGTCATTTTTTTGTCAACAATCTTGGTAATGTCAAAGTAGAATTATATCCCTAAAATAAAAAATGAAAAAATGAAACCGTAATATATGTTGATTTTATAAGTATTCACCCGAGTCAATACATGTTAGAATCATCTTTGGCAGCGACTACAGCTGGGAGTCTCCTCTCATAAGAGATTTCACACCTGGATTGTACAACACTGTATTTTCCCATTTCATCTTTCCAAAATGCTCTGCGCAAAACGTCATTGCGCAGAGAATCACTGTACCATCTAAAACTGCTGTAAAATATAACCAAATATAACCATAACCAAAATATTGTATTTTTCAGCTGTTTGGAGCTGGTGTAAAAAAAAGAAAAACTCAATAAAAAAGGCAGAAAAAAAATCTAGCGAAGGCGTAGAATTATCTCACATAGAACAGATCTGCTCAGACTTGCTTTCAGTGACATATCTAGAACTCACAACTCTATGTGAATTTAGAATTCAATAATTCACTGAAGGACCTTAAGAGGTAAAGTTGAAGTCGGAAGTTTGAGTCTTTAAAACTCGTTTTTCAACCACTCCACAAATGTCTTGTTAATAATCTATACTTTTGGCAAGTCGGTTAGGACATCTACTTTGTGCATGACACAAGTCATTTTTCCAACAATTGTTTACAGACAGATTATTTCACTTATAAGTCACTGTATCACAATTCCAGTGGGTCAGAAGTTTGCATACACTAAGTTGACTGTGCCTTTAAACAGCTTGGAAAATTCCAGAAAATGTCATGGCTTTAGAAGCTTCTGATAGGCTAATTGACATCATTTGTGTCAATTGGAGGTGTACCTGTGGATGTATTTCAAGGCCTACCTTCAAACTCAGTGCCTCTTTGCTTGACATCATGGGAAAATCAAAAGAAATCAGCCAAGACCTCAGAAAAAAACATTGTAGACCTCCACAAGTCTGGTTCATCCTTGGGAGCAATTTCCAAATGCCTGAAGGTACCACGTTCATCTGTACAAACAATAGTACGCAAGTATAAACACCATGGGACCATGCAGCCGTCATATCCCTCAGGAAGGAAATGTGTTCTGTCACCTAGAGATGAATGTACTTTGGTGCGAAAGGTGCAAATCAATGCCAGAACAACAGCAAAGGACCTTGTGAAGATGCTGGAGGAAACAGGTACAAAAGTATCTATATCCACAGTAAAACGAGTCCTATATCGACAAACCTGAAAGGCCGCTCAGCAGGGAAGAAGTCACTGCTCCAAAACCGCCATAAAAAAAGCCAGACTACGGTTTGCAACTGCACATGGGACAAAGATCGTACTTTTTGGAGAAATGTCCTCTGGTCTGATGAAACAAAAATAGAACTGTTTGGCCATAATGAGGCTTGCAAGCCGAAGAACACCATCCCAGCCGTGAAGCACGGGGGTGGCAGCATCATGTTGTGGGGGTGCTTTGCTGCAGGAGGGACTGGTGCACCTCACAAAATAGATGGCATCATGAAAAATGACAATTATGTGGATATATTGAAGCAACATCTCAAGACATCAGTCAGGAAGTTAAAGCTTGGTCGCAAATGGGTCTTCCAAATGGACAATGACCCCAAGTATACTTCCAAAGTTGTGGCAAAATGGCTTAAGGACAACACCTGACTGGGCAGGGGCACAGTCATGGGTGGACCTGGGAGGGCTTAGGCCCTCCACCAACCAAAGAGGATCTGCAGAGAAGAATGGGAGAAACTCCCCAAATACAGGTGTGCCAAGCTTGTAGCGTCATACCCAAGAAGACTCGAGGCTGTAATTGCTGCCAAAGGTGTTTCAACAAAGTACTGAGTAAAGGGTCTGAATACTAAATGTACTTGTGATTTTTCAGTTTTGTATTTTTTTATGAATTAGCAAAGATGTCTAAACCTGTTTTTGCTTAGTCATTATGTGTAGATTGATGAGGGAGGAGGGGGGGGGGGGCTTTAAAAAAATCAATTTTAGAGTAAGGCTGTAATGTGTTAAGTCCAGGGGTCAGAATTATTTCCGAATGCCCTGTAGGCCAGCGGTCTGGATATAACAGGAAGTAACGGACATACACTCTATGAGGTTGTTCTGCAGCGGTGTGCCGGTGAGCACCACTCTCCTTCGGGTCTTGATGGAGTTCATGGCTTTAGAGATGGCCGACACCTCGTTCTTCAAGATGTGGCCCTCATCACAGATCACAAAGTCTGGGCCTGGGGAGGGAGACAACACAGAGCAGAGAATTGAGAAGAAACTGGATACAAGAAATAACCATGTGTGTGTGTGTCCTCTACCTACCTGGGTCAACCAGGGTCTTCTGGAAGGTCTCTTTGAGTTTCTTGCTCTTGATGTTTCTACCCTGTGTGAGGTTACGGTACATCTCATAGCCAATGATCATGATTCCTCCATCCTCCTGCCACTGCTGCAGAGCAGACGCTCTCTCCTGAGGACGCTTCACCGTGGCCAGCTCCGTCACCTAGTGACACAGAGCGTAAAGACACACAGACAGCGTAAAGACACACAGACAGCGTAGACACACAGACAGCGTAAAGACACACAGACAGCGTAAAGACAGCGTAAAGACACACAGACAGCGTAAAGACACACAGACAGCGTAAAGACAGCGTAAAGACACACAGACAGCGTAGACACACAGACAGCGTAAAGACACACAGACAGCGTAAAGACAGCGTAAAGACACACAGACAGCGTAAAGACTCCGTAAAGACACACAGACAGCGTAAAGACACACAGACAGTGTAAAGACACACAGACAGCGTAAAGACACACAGACAGCGTAAAGACACACAGACAGTGTAAAGACACACAGACAGCGTAAAGACACACAGACAGCGTAAAGACACACACAGGTATATCAGAGTGGGTGTGTACCTCTAAACTCTCCTCGTCCTTGAAGCCGTACTGCCACTTCTCAAACTCATTGAGCCAGTTGAGAACGGTGTTGAGAGGACAGACGATCAGAGCCGTGGAGAAGTCTAACTTTTCACACAGCAGTAGTGTGTGGAGTAGGGTTACCACCTAGTGATATAGACAGGGTTAGATACAGTATAGAGAGAGAAGTCTAACTTGTCACACAGCAGTAGTTTGTGGAGTAGGGTTACCACCTAGTGGTATAGACAGGGTTAGATACAGTATAGAGAGAGAAGTCTAACTTTTCACACAGCAGTAGTGTGTGGAGTAGGGTTACCACCTAGTGATATAGACAGGGTTAGATACAGTATAGAGAGAGAAGTCTAACTCGTCACACAGCAGTAGTGTGTGGAGTAGGGTTACCACCTAGTGATATAGACAGGGTTAGATACAGTATAGAGAGAGAAGTCTAACTCGTCACACAGCAGTAGTTTGTGGAGTAGGGTTACCACCTAGTGGTATAGACAGGGTTAGATACAGTATAGATACAGTGGGGCAAAAAAGTATTTAGTCAGCCACCAATTGTGCAAGTTCTCCCACATAAAAAGATGAGAGAGGCCTGTAATTTTCATCATAGGTAGACTTCAACTATGACAGACAAAATGAGAGAAAAAAAAAAAAGAAAATCACATTGTAGGATTTTTTATGAATTTATTTGCAAATTATGGTGGAAAATAATTATTTGGTCACCTACAAACAAGCAAGATTTCTGGCTCTCACAGACCTGTAACTTCTTCTTTAAGAGGCTCCTCTGTCCTCCACTCGTTACCTGTATTAATGGCACCTGTTTGAACTTGTTATCAGTATAAAAGACACCTGTCCACAACCTCAAACAGTCACACTCCAAACTCCACTATGGCCAAGACCAAAGAGCTGTCAAAGGACACCAGAAACAAAATTGTCAACCTGCACCAGGCTGGTAATAGTTGAAGTGTACCTATGATGAAAATTACAGGGCTCTCATCTTTTTAAGTGGGAGAACTTGCACAATTGGTGGCTGACTAAATACTTTTTTGCCCTACTGTATATACACCTAGAGAGAGAAGTCTAACTTGTCACACAGCAGTAGTGTGTGAAGTAGGGTTACCACCTAGTGATATAGACAGGGTTGGATACAGTATAGATATATACACATAGAGAGAGAAGTCTAACTTGTCACACAGCAGTAGTGTGTGGAGTAGGGTTACCACCTAGTGGTATAAACAGGGTTAGATACAGTATAGATATATACACATAGAAAGAGAAGTCTAACTTGTCACACAGCAGTAGTGTGGAGTAGGGTTACCATCTAGTGGTCAAAGTACGTCATGAGGGTCAGATGAGATAAATGGTTGGGATTGGAGGGAAACATTATGCTCCTCCCACAACCCAGAAACATCCCGTTCTATAGGAAGACAACCGGCCAGGGACCCCAGCAGTCCACCGGCCAGGGACCCCAGCTGTCCACCGGCCAGGGACCCCAGCTGTCCACCGGCCAGGGACCCCAGCAGTCCACCGGCCAGGGACCCCAGCTGTCCACCGGCCAGGGACCCCAGCAGTCCACCGGCCAGGGACCCCAGCAGTCCACCGGCCAGGGACCCCAGCAGTCCACCGGCCAGAGACCCCAGCCGTCCACCGGCCAGGGACCCCAGCAGTCCACCGGCCAGGGACCCCAGCAGTCCACCGGCCAGGGACCCCAGCAGTCCACCGGCCAGGGACCCCAGCAGTCCACCGGCCAGGGACCCCAGCAGTCCACCGGCCAGGGACCCCAGCTGTCCACCGGCCAGGGACCCCAGTCCACCGGCCAGAGACCCCAGCCGTCCACCGGCCAGGGACCCCAGCAGTCCACCGGCCAGGGACACCAGCAGTCCACCGGCCAGAGACCCCAGCCGTCCACCGGCCAGAGACCCCAGTCCACCGGCCAGAGACCACAGTCCACCGGCCAGAGACCCCAGTCCACCGGCCAGAGACCACAGTCCACCGGCCAGAGACCCCAGCCGTCCACCGGCCAGAGACCCCAGTCCACCGGCCAGAGACCACAGTCCACCGGCCAGAGACCCCAGTCTACCACAGTCCACCGGCCAGAGACCCCAGTCTACCACAGTCCACCGGCCAGAGACCCCAGTCCACCGGCCAGAGACCCCAGTCTACCGGCCAGAGACCCCAGTCCACCGGCCAGAGACCCCAGTCTACCACAGTCCACCGGCCAGAGACCCCAGTCCACCGGCCAGAGACCCCAGTCTACCACAGTCCACCGGCCAGAGACCCCAGTCCACCGGCCAGAGACCCCAGTCTACCACAGTCCACCGGCCAGAGACCCCAGTCCACCGGCCAGAGACCCCAGTCTACCACAGTCCACCGGCCAGAGACCCCAGTCCACCGGCCAGAGACCCCAGTCTACCACAGTCCACCGGCCAGAGACCCCAGTCCACCGGCCAGAGACCCCAGTCCACCGGCCAGAGACCACAGTCCACCGGCCAGAGACCCCAGCCGTCCACCGGCCAGAGACCCCAGTCCACCGGCCAGAGACCACAGTCCACCGGCCAGAGACCCCAGTCTACCACAGTCCACCGGCCAGAGACCCCAGTCTACCACAGTCCACCGGCCAGAGACCCCAGTCTACCAGAGTCTACCGGCCAGAGACCCCAGTCTACCAGAGTCTACCGGCCAGAGACCCCAGTCTACCAGAGTCTACCGGCCAGAGACCCCAGTCTACCAGAGTCTACCGGCCAGAGACCCCAGTCTACCGGCCAGAGAAACAGGTGTTGCGTCAGAATCAGAATTAGTAACATTGATAAATAAGATAACAAAGATAACAAATAAATAAATAAGATGTTTTATTTACATAATAATGCTTATGTGAGATACTATTGTATGTCGCCTCTGAGGTTGCCCTTATCTTGA